>NW_026252549.1:0-38824 GCF_025094135.1 Mucor mucedo | reverse complement strand
ATTCAAGTATAATAATTTCATGAGTTTATATAGTTGCAGTTTGTCTCAAAGATCGGTAACGATACCCTTGAACAAACGGATAAAAGGTAGTTTATGATATAATAACTAAACGAATTTAAAACAGAAAAAGAAAAGGTCGTAAGATTTTGCTTTTTGAAAAATATATTTGATTAAGTGTAAATTTCAGGTTCGAAGTCAAAAGAATAGATGTTGGAAATCCGCATCGTAACATCTTGATACAATGTCGTAAGACTTATAGTAAAGCTAATTATACGCTCACCATTTTTTCCTGTCCGGTCAAATAATAAATTTCGGGCCAGCTTAATAATATTTGCGCCATACTTTTTGTTGCCACACCATACCAGTTGATGGAGAAAGTTAATGTCTGGTTTTGAGTGTGAGCTCATGCTCTTAGTCTAAATTTTATTTTGTTTTTGGGTTTTAATTACTATGAGATAAAATATATCAGTTTAAAAGAATGTGAAGGATTGGTGGAGTAAATTATAAAAGTACACCGTCTAGTTGTTTGTAAATAATTAGACACGTCGGGGACAATTGTTGAGCATATCATAGATTTAATAATAAAGTTAGTTATCAGATCACATTAGGGATGGATAGTAATATAAAAGTTAATCATGAATCATGCATTACCCCTCTTGTTCTCATCGTACCGCTGAAGTCTTTATATTGTTTACATATATATCTCGTAGTGTATACAAGCACTTTTTTGTGAGTTTCTTTGGTTAAGAGACTAGAAATAGCTATTTTGTGTCATCTCACGTACACGCGGTTTACATGCAACATTTGCATTAATAAATGATAAAAACAACTTATAAATAATACCACAGCCTACAACTCACACATGCTTACGACAATATGTTCAGATTGTAGATTATTCTCTCAGCCTGCTCTTTTAATTGACAAGTACCAAAAGGACTTTGTCAATTCCTATATAAACCATTCTCTAATTCAATAATAGAACGATAATCAATTTTACCCAGTCTCACAATTACCTTCTTTCTTATCTCATAAACTGTCTATCTTGTTTGACAGAACACTGTACGCAGGGCACAACCCCGTGGCGAGTAAATATCTATACTGCAAAAAGCAATACAATCAAATATGCCTAGACTATAGAATATTAATATATCTCGAGCATAAATATTACTCTTTCTATTTGATAATTTTTTATTAATTGTCGATCCCTCTGACTAGCATTTATATACCCAGTGTGGAAGGGCTAAAATTAAAGATATGTTAATTATTTACAGCCACCAAATCATTAAATTATGTTCCAATCATGCCCTTGTTGTATTCGAGCAGTATTTGCACCATATTTGCGGTAACATACTTGCACTCCGACGATTGAAATAATTTATCATCTTTCACCTTTTGGCATATGTCAGATGATATTTCATGATTCACGTAACACTAGTATATTTATTTCAGTTACGGACAGTTATTTTATTATCCTTGATGTACCTTGCGGGATATTGACAGTTTAGACAATATGACAATATAATCCACCCACGGTAGTCATCTTCCCGTTTGCTGTAAATAGTTGTGTTCGTTGTGTATAAAAGAAATCCATATTTTTATATTTAATAAAGTTCAGTTCCTTTTTGCAATCTGGTTAATACTCTGTCTTATTTTCTTTTTTGTCTTTGGATTTTTCAGCCCTGACTATTCTCCCTAAAACTATTTAGTTTCCCATATAAATATCGATAGTTTTTTCTCATAGACCATCATACGTTTTTTAGTACGAATAAATTGGTATCCAAGTTCTAACGGTATCACTTTTGGTTTTAATTTAATTTTGTTCTCCATGCAAAACAGACAAAAATGTCTCGGTGCGCGTCAAATGCTTTTTGGTGGGAAAAGTGCACTGTTGGCCATTTTCTGACTTTGGAAGCCTTCTTCGCTTTGTTGTCAAATTGAGGCAAAATCATATTAAAATGACTGTTGGCAAACAAAATTTGTATGGGATCAATCATTGCTTCCAAATATACGCCAAGAAGTGGTACAAAAGTAATCAAACGTTTTGGTATACAAGACGCTTCCATCATTGTCTTTGCACGTGTTATCATACTTATCAAGCTTTGGTGTGGTTGCATGTAAAACTATTGGTCTTTTGAATGTATCGGCAACAGTCTGAGGGCATTCGTAACAGTCAAAGTAAAGACTCAAGTCATCAAGACAGGGAGCTTTTGTTGACTGCAAATTGTTCATGGTATATGCCTCGTTGAGCCCGTGTGTTTTGTATTATATAGTGTTAGCCTACATTGCAGAGGTAGCTAACATCACTTTTTCTTTGCTTGAATTCAAGCGATTTTATTGGAAAAGACAGCGAGGCTTATAGCGATGCTTAAAGCGCAAAATCCGCAATCATTATCGGGATGGGGGATGACAAACCCAAGTACATCGTTGGCTTATGCATTATGTAGCAATTAAACAGACCACTGTAATATGCTTCACGAGTTACGACGGTGAAAGGTTTGTATTTAGAACAAAAAACATTAGTGTTATTGTTGTAAAATAATTAAAAACATAACATAAACCAATACTTTGACTTGATCTGCTTGATCACGGCCATGGATGGTTTGCGAAGACTTAAGGGAGTTGTGCTTTTTTTCGGCCTTTCCACTTTTACTGTTTCCTGCTTCATTTTTTGACATTTTTTTGTTCGATAGAGATTCTGTCATTTTCGTGCTCCACACCCAGCTTGTTTATTTTTGTGCCTTTATGGCGACAATTGCCGGGGAAAGACGGTCTACCGAATATTTTTGGGTCAAAGCTTCCATGTATTTAATAAGATTGGTTGATTCTTGCTGACTACGCGAGATATGGTTTAATGTTAGAAGCTTTTTTAACCTAAGTTGGATAGCACTAGCATCAATTTGTAATATTTCATGAAACTCTTTGCTCATCTCAGGGGAAAAATCGGCAATGGTGGCGGCTATGAAAAGTATTAATTTTAATTACAGTTTAATTCAGTTTGTATATTAATCTTTTACCAGTTCCCTTCACATAGGTAATCCTCCATCTTTCGTGAACAATGTCCAGAGAAATTTTATTTCCAACAAACGAGACGGCAAGAACATGTCTGCAAGGTAGTCTAAATGTTTTCATGGACTTGCAAAGACAGCTTTATTTAAGACACACATAGCTTAGATGGACAGGTTTTTCGGCAGCAGCCTTTATTTTCATTAATTCATTCTTGATATTTTCAAAAGCAAAGCTTGAAACGTTTAATGTGATCAGAGCAAGTTTATCCATCATATCATCTTCCAAAAAAAAAAAAAAAAAAAAAAAAAAAAAACTGTTCTTTGTGTCATGGATTCATGGATTGGTTGTACATTTCGATAATTATGTTAATTTTTTTAGAGTTAACAAAATAAGAGTATGTTTAAATATTACGTACTCTCTTTTTAATCCAAAGATCTATTTTTTCTGTGACAACTGCCATACTACCAGATGAGGTTCTGTTTTTTCTTTTAATATTTGCACGGGTACATAGTTTCAACTCTGTTTGAAATTCTGCTTCCCGTATGCATTAAATCATTGACATAATAGCCTACCCAGTATTGCTTCTTATTCATCGTACTATATTTGTATCTTGTTAATAAAAAGAGTGTACTTAAACCCCCCCCCCCCAACCGAAGCAGTCTACTATGGCTAATGATCTCACAGAATCATTTGATTCTGGATGTTAAAATGTTTAACGTGGAAAGCAGGTTTCTTTTAATATGCATCTTTATCTCGGACCAGTTCAACTCTTTTGGATCAAGAAATAGTGTATATGGAGGCATGAACGATGGTCTATAGCCTCTACCTTCAATTGGATCTACAGAATAATAAAAATAATGAGGGGTTTTCACAAGAATGATGGATACACTAAGTAGCTTTTGCTTTTATGGGGTCCAAAGCACGCAGTCATATGATTGACTGAGAGAAAAAAAACAAAATTCTTAATGTAGATTTTATGTATCAGACACACAAATCCTAAATCGTAGAGCCATGGTTATAATGAAAAAAAAAATTGTGATATGGCTTCCTGTTTAAACATTGTTTGGAAACGTTATCAATCATTATTCCAGGCATGTCATCACATGTTAGTCATAGATTTAAGTAGTAAATTTGGCTATCTTATATTCAAGTTAAAAAACTAATCATTTTCGTAGATATAATAAAGTTGTTTATACAGCTTTCAAGTCAAAAATTAGCTTTCACTAATGTTTTATGCATATTGATTAAAATAATATTTGGTCTTGTAACCAGAGGAGAGGTTAGAAGTATACACACTGTTACCTTTTTCTGACTGCTTTTCTGTCCTTTTCTTATAAAAGGACCTCAAAAATAATCAATAAAATTGTTAGTCTGTTCTTTACTGTAATCTGATTTAGTTTGATTTATATAAGCATGGTTTCATAATAAATATATACAATTACTATAATTGTACGAAAGCCCTCCTTATAAATCAGCGCTGAATAGTCTTACCAGCTGTATTTTACTGTACTCCTTCGAAGACACTTATATCTGGTTCGTCGTAGCATTTCCCTTTTATATTTTCATATTTTGATTATCTTCATTGACAACTTATAGTCTGGTGCTCACTTTTTAAGAACTTTTATCTTACTCTTTATTTTTATTTCACGTTACCGCTTTTCACTTGAACAATCCAGTAACAACACACACACACACACATTCATAGCCATTGATATCGCTCTTTTTGTAAGCTACTCATATCATTTAATCGTAATAAAGTATACAAAAACCTCTCAGTGTCTTCTCGTATCGTCTCTATTTTTGAACTGGATACAGTTTTATGAAATCATATACTAGCATATTTGAAAATAATCATATTGTCTGCTTTGTCTTGTGTGTCAAATATACTGGATTTTAGTACTGTTTTTTTCTACGTTAACAGAAAACCGGAATCAACAGACCAATTTTACAATTATCTCTATATCTATTATGCGGATAGCCTGATCGCTTTCCAGACTGTAAGTCAATTGTGTACCAATGATTTGGTTGGTAACCTACTGTTGTGATACGCATTAGTTTAGCCGTTATATCCATTTTATCAAACCATCAACAATGACCTAGTCTTTTATTATTGCCGCTATGACTGATAGACAGAGCGTCTTGCTATTAACCCATAATATTCAAGTACCCTTTCTTCAAAAGTCGTTCAAAAAGCTTGTAAAAGTTAGAATAAAATAAGACAGATCAATATAGTGATACAAAAGTGCTTGATACATGTAGTATATATCATATGATACAAGCAACGATATTATGTATTATTTATTTGATTAGGAAGCGGAGAAGAAAGCTAGAATATACAAAAAAAAAGGGGAGGGAGTGGCGGGTATAAGTTGGTTATGCAATCAGAAATTTAACCAGATGTGGCCTCGATTTTTTCTTCACATTGAGTTAATTCTTTGTCCACGATAAAGTCTTCTTCGTGATGATATCTACAAACAAGTACAGAGAAAAGAGGAGATGTATATATAGAAAAAAAAAGAAAAGAAAGTGTGTGTGAATATGGCTTGCTTTTGTTTTTATTGCATCTATTTTTTTTTTTCTATAATTCTATAAAATGGGTTTATTTACATGAGTGGCTCATCACTGTTGGATAATCTGTTTAAATGCAAATACACATCTGTTCCATATCTAGAAAAATAAAGAGAGAAAAAAAAATGTTAGAAATAATATTCAAAAATCACATTATTCTTCTTTTACCCCTCCATTGAGATCAATTTAAGATCGCCACCAAAATAACGAGCATACTATGGGAAAAAAAAAAGGTCAGCCGTTATTTTATACACATTATTTTTATACACTCTTACCAATCTTGAAATAGGCAAACCATAACCAAAACCAGCCATTGGGGCCTTAAAATCTGACTGACTGAATTCTGGTTCTAATTCTTGTGCTTGTGCAGTTGTGTACTACAAAAAAAAAGAGGTTAGTGCTAGGGAAAAGAGAGCTGCAAAAAATATAGAATCTATACCATATATGTCCAAACGAGAGGGATACCGGAACGAGGAAGCCCTCCACCTTCATCCGAAATCTTGATGGTGATATCTTCTTTGCCATGAGCAATGACTAATTTGATGGGTGGATACTCATCCTCATAATCACTCCCATAGCGTTCGACAACAGCACGTAATGAATTTTTGAGCAGTTCAAACAACATGTGATTTAAATGTGATGGCACGTACATAAATTCAATGTCTCCAGGACAGAACATATGAACCTCCGGTGCTTTAAATAAACCATAGTGCTCTTCACAAATGAACTTGGCATTGGCGACTGCATCCATAGCTACATCTCGAAGTTTTGTCTTTGTACAAATCACTCCCACATAATCCTTTCTACTTGGTCCTCTGTATAACGCAACATGTTGGCCTATACGGATTTTGTGTAAGCATAGGTTGTGTAACTATCTCATCCCATACAAAACTTACCAATCAGCATTCGGATACCAATACGGGACATATAGAACCGATCCAAAAATCTCTGTACTTCAGTATCAATAATTGGAGAATTTAAATGTTCCTTGTATTCCAAAATTCCCTGGGCTATAGTTGTTACGACTGGATCATGTCTTTTTTTCACCTTTTCAATTGTTTTCACAAAGGAGCTTGTGTAATCGATAATTTCCGGCGAGCAATCAACTTGATCAATATTGTTGTAATATCTATATCTCTTTATGATTAAGATGTTTTTTTTTTTTATATATTTGTCATTGTTTTTTTTTTACCTGTGAGCGATAGGGACGGATGATTGAAGCACATTCTTGGGTCGAATCATATTTACAAGTGATGGATTTGGCACGCTGTGGGGTAAGTGGTGGTCTGATGTTTTTGAAATAAGCTGTTCTCTCATGGAGCTTGAAATTTGAGGTGTTTGAAGTTCGACAAGATCTTGGAAAGATTGCGCATACCAATTCTTTACTTTTATAATGGAAGGCATGTGGCTAAGATTCTGTGGTAATTCCTCGAGTTCCTTCACCCGATGAGCTAAACGAATAGGTAACTCCTCTATATACTTACATATTTAGTCTATGCAACACAAACAAAGTAGGGATAATTATTTTTACCATGTAGAAACTGACTGGCCTTGAATAATGTACCTTGAGATGGTTTTTGGCCTGTTTTGTCCCCCCCATGTTTGGATTAATATGATGATGAAACTAATTCTATTGTATTACCAAACAACACCATTTGTCGAAGCGACACCCCAGTTTGAGGAAACCTGGCAAAATATTTTATTTTATCGTACAGTTGTGGTGTAATATTATACATGATTTTTTTTTTGTTTATAAAAAAAAAAAAGTAAGTGAAAGAAGAAGAAGAGAGAGAGTGAAAAAGAAAAAAAAAAAGAAAAAATAATTTTAATGAGTCATTGGTATTAAAGAATGGTTTCTTGAAGCCCATCACATGTATTCATTGGCCATAATATTTTTATGGGTTACCCCACACTTCTATCCAAGTTTTGCAAACCCCGTACTGACCCGAAATTCAATGTTACACATGTTATTCATCTTTTTTTACTTGTTGGACCACTGTAAAATTACGTATGAGTAGATTAAAGACAGATCCAAAAAATAAGGCAATCACTGTACAGGTAAGTGTGATTACATTATAGGGCATACTGAAATCAGGAGTTGGGAGACTGACTAACAATGTATCCGTGTAAATACGCTGTGGTTCCCCGTATAAACTATAAAATTATAAGCTTAGAAACAACAGGCCTTTTCATTTTTTTTTTTTTTTAAAAAAAAATCCGCTTACATCAAGCCCTTTTCATTGGTTGGAATCCAAGCTGTTAACACCGCAGAACTGCAACAATAAAAAAAATTTAAGTTTCTCACGCTAGAATTCCAATGATAAGGGTTTACCCGACATCAAATCCTCTATTTGCATCTGGTCTATGTTCGGTATACTTTAAGAAGACTTTTTCAAAGTCCATAGATAAGGTAACCACTGAATCTGCTGGTAATAATAATTCACATTCGAGCATTGTAGGCCTTCCTCTATCAATTGCGGGTTGATAATACATTTGTTGAATGATATCATCGGCGGAGATATTACCAATGATTTCAACCTTTAGCGTATGCAAATATAGTTTAAGGAACCAAGGCACAGAATCATAATAAATCACGGGCATCGCACTTAATTGATTCCGATTATGAATTGTGATCCTTAATCCACCACGCTCCTGTCCATATCCAGTAAAGTATCGTTCTGCGTAAATCATGGGGTGAACAGGTTCAAGTGCTACATAAACAACTTTGAACATTAGCCCAAAACCAAACAATCGCTCTCTCTCTCTCTTTCTAAAATACGTTACGATATTGAAACGAGTTTTCATTCCATGACATGCGTATATCTAGAGGTTCTTGTGATTTGGATAGGTTGTAAACAGCAACCTTATTATCGCCCACAGTGGTCACAGGTTTCAATTCATAATTATCACCTGCATTCGTCAAATCCACCAACACACGACTTTCTTTAGCTAAAGGACAAGCGTTTTTTAGTTGACGATCAAACACCGCCTCCAATGACCAGTCTATGACCATAAATAAATAATTAGATATACACCCTCCCCGGCTATTTTTTGTTCCTTTTTCATTTCAATCTACCTCGTCTGCTCGTATCTCTAACCGGATCCATGACAGATGTTACAGTTTGTTTTAATTCTAACTCTCGGTGGGTACATGCATCATCCTATTAAAATATTTTAGTGGGGGGTGAGGAAATCTAATCTTCATCTTATCAAAGCCCAACCCAAACTTACAATGCAAATCGACTTGGCATGTATTGCCATGGAATGAAAATTGGAGTTATAAATTCTATGAGGATTCAATAGCGTTGCTATACCCGACTAAAGAAAAAAAAAATAGAAGTAGCTATTGAGCACATGAAAAATTGACAACTGTCTTTTTTTTTTAAATAGTCTACCTTTGCTTTACAAGGTAATAACTTGATCCAAGGAGTCAAATTCTCAGTACAAACGCTTTCATGGGGTAAAGAGCCATATCTCAATTGTTGGTCTTTTTGATCTGTTCTAAAAGATAATCTCGGTTCTGTTGTGAGTGTTTCGTCTATAAAATTTAGAGAAGCACAGAACAATCCAGATAAAGTGTTTGTAAGTGATTTCCAATGATGATCCACACTTTTTTTTTGTTGGGAGCAAAAATAGTCAGTAACAAAAATATGTGTGTGTCTGTGTGCGTGCGTGCACATACTCTGATGAATCTTTCATCCAGGCCCATAATTCTACACCAGTACCAGCTGATAAGGTTGGCGGATATCCCCATTCTTCATAATTCCAACGTCCTTGTGTAAACGTAAGATGCATTTCACGCACATTATACGACTGAAGAATTTCTCCAATAGCCTTTGGGTATAAACCATAATCCAACACTAGATGGCAGTAGTATTAGTACCCATACTGAAAAAGTCCGATTCAGCGTTTTTTTATTCTTACAAGGTGCATTTGGGTATGTGTTGGCTTTCACTTTAGTGGTAAATTCAAAGTGAGCCAACAATTTACCGTCTGGCAAATCACGTAATGTTAATTCTTCATTATATTCTTCCTGTGAACGATCTGATAGCTGACAGTAACTTGACTGGATGGCCAAGACACTGAAACAGATGCTTACAAACGATACCCGTTTCATCTTGAAGAGCATTAAACACTCGGTTTCCGACACACCAGCATAAATTACCAGTAAAATAAATAAATACAGGTACGTGACCGCGTTCTCCCTCCCCCTTTTGTATTGTTGCATCATGCTTTATGAAAGAGAGGGGGGTGGTTCACCCGAAATAAAACCCGTTCGTCTTTTTCTTTCTTCTTACCATGGCACGTAAACAACGTAAACAACGTAAACAAAAGAAGAACGTGTATCGGGAAAAGCCAGCACAAGAGAACCCACAGTTCCAAGATACGTTTAAAATCAACCAGGCTTTAAAAACCGGTGATTATCAGTTACTTCGAGATATTGGCCGAGAAACTGGGTTTTCCAGCGACGCCATTCGTAGAAGGGTGTGGTAAAAAAAAAAAAAAAAGAATAGTTCATAGTTGAAAGTTGTTCATTCGATCTCTCACTCTTTCAAAAAAAAAAACAGGCCTTATTTATTACATTGCACAGATCCCGAGATACAAAATACGATGGAGGGTTCTCCAGACGGTACATAAAACCTAATCTTGTTTACAGGCCGTGTAGACTTATTTCTTATTATTAGTACCTCATAAGGATGAAAGTCAAGTCAAGTTGGATGTAGTTCGATCCTTTAACTCCTATCCTAAAAGTAAGAGAATTTTTGTAAATAGACAAGGACAACTGACAAAAGAAAATAGATGTTGGTCCTGAAGACAAAGCCAAGTTGGAAGGACAATTAGACAGAGTGATTACTCATGTCTTGAGAGCATATCCTTCTTTACACTATTATCAAGGATTTCATGATATATGCTCTGTATTTATTTTATTGTTCGGAGAGAAATATGCCTGTAAATTAATGGAGCCAGTTGCATTATTTTACAAGAGATATCCTTTTTTTTTTTTGATTAGTAGCGCCGCTAACAAATCTTCAATGTATGTTCCCTTGACTCTATTTTCTTACAGATGAGATGTTTGTTAGTATGGAACCCATTTTGAAACAACTGACGATATTAGATACCCTGATTCGATTAGAGGATGTAGAATTATATGATTTTATCACAGAGTAAGTTGTAAAGAAATAAGACAAAAAAGAAAGAAGGGGTGGGGGGCTGATGTAAATATTTAGGGCTGGTGTATTGCCTTATTACTGCCTTTCATGGGTAATAACTTGGTGTAGTCATGATTTGGATGATTTGGAAAAGATCACACGATTATTTGACTTGTTTCTATGTTCCAACCCGTTCATGTCGATTTATTTTGCTGCAGCTGTGGTACTATCGAGGAGAGACCAGGTTCTGGCTTTAGAATGTGAAATCAGCACGCTTCATAGTTTTTTGACTAAACTGCCCAAGGATCTAGACATTCAATGGCTCTGTCAAAAGGCCTGTGAACTGGAGAAAAAGTACCCGGTATTTGATATTCAATGTGAAAGTACGATTGCCTTGGATGAACTATCTACTGTCAATCGATTTGAAAAGGACTGGGTATCGATCCAAACTCAAGAGGAGTTGGATAAAACGCTTCAAGATTCAATCATTCCATTATTGAAGGATAAAGAAGAGAGAAAACCAATCAAGTTATTATCCAAGCTACCACAACCAAGTAGTAACAGTATTCTACAAAAGTTGAGACAATTGGATAGAAAAGATATGGCTCTGTATACCTTGGTTACAATTGGAGCCGGAGTTGGTTTATTGGCCATGTTTATGTCAAATGCGGATTTAGTGAGGTAAAAGGAAAAAAAAAAAAAAAAAAAAAAATGCTGTGGAAGAAAAAACTAAATAATTTTGTAACAAAAATAAATATATATAGGGAATGGCTATTGACAGGTGTGTAAACTATGATAATAAAAAGTTGACCAAAAAAAAAAAAAAAAAAAATTAAAAAGGTTTTCTCCCCATTGTTGATACCATGGACCACCTCGTTTCTGGTAATTTTTGACATTCAGCCGTCAATTGATCTAAAAAGGCTGGATATTTTTCATTGGATATATCAAAAGACTCTGCTAAAAATGCTTGTCCGCTTTTAAAAATGGATCGAATATCCCATAGAAACTCACGATTCAAATGATCCGGTCGACCTATCATAACCATGGTATTAGGCAACAATCAAAAAAAAAAAAAAAAAAAAAAAAGCGCGCGGTAAAAATATTTGTTACCCAGATAAGTGTGCTTTTTTACACAATGTACGACTTCAAATTCTGCCAATTCCATGGTCTTTTTCATTTCATCTGATATATAAGGCTCTTGACCACGTTCAAGCATCTTGTCTTTGACTAATCAAAGTGAAAGGTGTTATAAGTAAATTTTTTTTTTGGGGGGTGCGATAAATATACTAAATACGTACATATTTTGCCGGCCCAACAAACAAAATCACTACCGATTTCCAACATGCCAGGTTCAATAGAAAGCATAAAACCGCCTGGTTTTAAGACACGCCTAATTTCTTTTAATACACCAGCCCATTCTTCTGTCCTAAAGGCCAAGATGAAAAATCTTAGGCTAACCATATCAAAAGAATTGTCTTCGAAGGCCAAACCCTCCAATACATTACCAACTTGAAAAGTGACATTAGCAGGTCGGATATTGTTGGGAAATATGTCACACATGTCGACACCGATAAATTCACTATTGGGATATTCTGTTGCAACATCCATAATCCAAGTGCCAGGTCCACATCCCAAATCCAATATTTTTGCCCCATCTTCAAATGGTAATGCGTTATCGACCAGTGCTTCCTCTGGGATATTTCTGAAATAGATTTAAGGTTAGTTATAAAAAAAGATTTTTTTTTTTTTAAAATGCCTGTCAAATTTTTTTTTAGTATTATTTGTTACCCGTTAAATAAAGTTTTTAAAGCAAAATGTTGCTAAAATAAAGTAGAAATGTCAGCTATTGTTGTTGCTATTGTTATTCTAATAAATATTTACCCCCACAAGTCGATCAATTTCTTCATCGTCGTTAGGGAACCAATAGGTTGAAGTTTGTTCATTATGAAATGTTCTGCCGTTTCGAACGATCCCATCGGATGATTGACTTGTAGTGAATACAGGCAAAGCAGCGCAACTAAGAGATGTATACGATGGATTTTTGTTCTTTGTTTCTATTCCTTCCTGATTTTTATTGCCAATGTTTTTAGAGGCATGAAGCCTTGAAGCGACTCTTCTTCTGTTCTGTGTTGATAATTTGGCTCCCATATTAATTTAAATTAAAAAATGAAAGAGAGAGAGAGAGAAAAAAAAGGAGGGACCCTCCATGTGTTTTCTAGACTTTTGAATGAACTTTTAACCGCATACCATTTGAAGGTTATACAATAACTTAAATTGGAATGGTCGGTGTCAGTTTTTTTTGTATGTGTGACAAATAGGGTCGGATATGAATCTGCCCTTCTCCTTCCCTTTTTGGAACAAAAGAGGGGTCTATATTTTATTATGATGGTTATTTATACAGTTTATATTTGCTTAGGCAAATATAATCTATGATGAGAAATATAGTCTATAACTGGATTAGGCAGCAAGTATTTAATAGACATTCCTCTCTTCACGAACAATCTAATTTTGATTTTTGTTAAATCAACGCCTTATATTTCTCCCAAAATATTTGATCGTACCTTATTTTAGTTGAACTAATGTCATTGTGAATTAATTGTTTGATAATTAAAACATTCATCTACATTATAAATCTATCAGTTGCATATTCCTTAATTGACATTTCTAACTTACCCTATGCTGATATAAAATATCATGCGAGAGTAAAAAGCCGTACACATCTGTACCAGTTCTTTCAATTATAACACAGCCGTATCTACCGACAATATGATGTAACTGTCATACAAATTAATATCAAGTCCTCTACTCCACCCCCCCTTTTTTTTCTGCTTACATCCTCCGATGTCCAGACACCAGGATGACCAAAAGAGGCCATTAAATCACCACCTGCAAGTAACATGATTTTGATCTTTTTAACCTCACCTAAATTAGACAAGCCAATTATTAGACGTATTCCATGTAAAATAATTGCATGATTTACCTACCTGATTGTGTTTTAATACCACCACCCACTCCATTCAGTTCATAATCAAAATGATCCAAAACAACTGCGGTTCTTTGATACATGGATTGCCTTGATTCCCAAGAATCCACCATTAGCCAATCTGATGTACTATCCACTGCCAGTTGACACATTTTAACACGGTGACTGGCTTTGGCCAAACCTTCCTTCATATACGCATCCGACACAGGTGAAAAATATCCAGCAATTAATTCATACCCCTCGCGTTCATTAAAGTGATCTCTTGCCATTTCTATACATTAAGGGATGAGAAAATAGCTACTTGTCAGCGTTAAAAGGTTTTTTTTTTACCAAACATTCTTAAATGTAAATATGTAATGGGTGAATAAGAACCACAGGCAACAATAACAAGTGGGATTTTACTATCGTCTATTCTTGTTGAATTAATCCCGATATTTTTTTTTCTCTGATTAAAAAAAAATCTTCTTTTTTTTTTTCTAACCTTGCATGGTTTCTGGAATCAATTGTCTCGGGAAAGAATAATTGTCATCGAATTCACCAAGAATATTATCATCACCAAACCCTTTAGCCTTCAATGTAGAAGCCATTACCTTTGGACTACACATGACTAATAAAAAAATAAATTATAAAAAAAAATAAAAGATATGAGTAATCCTCACCAAATCAAATCTTGTCTGCATTTGTATTGGGCAGAGATTGTCTTCAAGTTCGTGTGTGTGTGTGCGTGTGCGTGCGTGCGTGTGTCACGTGAAACGGAGTTTAATGATGATGAGGAAGCAGAGGCGCTGGCTGGCTGGGATAACATCTTTTAATCAGACTTTAAAACGCAGTGCATTCAATCGTAAACTTTTACATCTGATATGAATTATCTTTTTCGGAACACAGTAACCATGTCTGAAGTTTAAAAAAACTAGAACTGCTCTAGAACATAACGGTGTCACATTTAACCACATGGTGGCGTTTTATAAGGTCCTCCTCTCCCCCCCAACGCTTAATCTCACCCGAAATAACATGTGCGATCCGAGAAATAATTAAAAATGCGTGTTTGCTCGGGATGAACCATAACTTTGTCTTCGTCATGCTACATGACACTAACCTACGTATAGTCTATGTATGACAAAACAGCAAAAAATAAGTGAGCACCGCACGTTATATTTTATGGTAAATTACTTCCCCCTCCACCCAACTCATTTTCCTTATGTTTAGCCTGCATACATGTATGTACAAAGATAGCAATATTTTCTATTTAGAATACCGACACGGTTATCACGATTGTGTGTGTGAGGAAAAAGTTAATCGCAGATGAAAATTATTAAAGCTGATGCAGTCTTTTATCATTATCATCGTGCTTTTCTGAACAGCATGTTCTTCTTTTAACTCATACATGTGTTCCTCTTGCCCCTTTTTTCTCGGGAATTTTGACAGTAGTACAGAATATAAAATAATAGTACATCATCTATTAGTGCTGTTACTGGCACCCAAAGATGGGCATGCTATAGTTATCCCGGGGGGGGGGAGGGGTAATCATTTCACCAGAAGATGGGTCAATAGTAATGGAGCACATATTTAGACTTCGGTGTGTATTTACGTTTTACTGCATGTACAATTCATAACAAAATATTTTTAGCCCGTCTTTGTACCAAATTTTGGCATCAATTTATTTAAAATTTATTGATCGATTGTCATGGATCCCCATTTGTAAGCAAATTGTGGGTTATATTTAATATAATATTGACTTTTATGCACGTCTGAAATTATATCATACAGTAATATACATAGACCATTTTTTGTGGCCATTGCATTTTTGACATCATTAAAAAAAAAATAAGGGCTTTCCATTTTATTTATTACTGATATTTGAATTTACGAGATAGTTTACCTCCAAAAGCAGGCTGATGTCTGTACAGAAACGTTTAACCAAGTAATGTAAAAAATATCGTAAGCAAAAAAAAAAAAAAAAAAAAAAAAAAATTGTTGGAACTAGACGTTACATTTCATTTGAGCAGTGGCCAAAGTGGCGATCAAAGAGAAATAAATTAACTTTAATTTTGAATAAAAGACGACGTAATGATATTTTAAAACTTGTATGGGAAGATGCACAACTTTTACACAAAAAACTGCTGGTGTTGATCAAATTAAAGCGGTTTAATACAGTAGTTTGGAAGGAGTTTTGGGGAGTCGCCAATACGAGATATTATCTCAACTTGCTTTTTTACAAGTGTTGTACTAAAATTTTGGTGATCCTTGTATCATGTTTTGCTTTCGAGTTATAGTATCGATGGATTCTATACTTGTATAAAGTTCTTTGTCGAGATCAATAGAATTAATGTTTTATAGTTTTAATGGCTTTGATCAGTTCATTTGCCTTTTTCGATAATGCGATTTCTTTGATTCTAAGTGAAGAAAAAAAAATACATGTACTCTTTCTTTTTATTATATTCTTTCAATATATCAAAATCTGAATCTGATGATAAATCGATATGTTTAATTACCCAAAATAGTGGATGAGACAGTAGCATGGATATTATTTTGAACGCTTGATCTATACGACTTCCCAAACAACTCAAATGACTTACTTTTCAGAATATGACTAGTAACACTTGTTTAATGAAAATAAAATATATAATCAACTGCTCCTTTCAATCTGACATACATTCAAACTACAAGATGGCTGATTTGCAGACACAAAAGTGAAATTATTTGCTAAAAAAAAATTATCTTGTATATTTCTCATTCAAGAAATGCCATCATGGCGCCGACAATGTAAATGATAGAAAAATGACTTCAAAAGCATGGGTAGTACTATTCAGTTTTGTTAACAGGCGGATGATTCAAGTTATTCATGACGTTACTCGTAAATTTAACCCACGACCTAAAGCGGTCGTCCATTAACGTACCCATGTCATCTTTAAAGGATGCTGGATTATTGTCTTTCATGAACTATGCTTTACTATTGGTACGGATTTCTACAATCCCAAATGCTTTAAAAGTCATTTCCAAAGAATATTTGAAAGCATTGCTGTTAATTATAATACAACTCAGAAGACGATCTGTTATCTTTCTGGTAGAAATCCGAATAATAAACGGAGAAGGTATCCAGGTTCTTGTTGTCTTACGCATGATGGTATCGCAGATTTGTTTGACAATCACAGCAACGTGAACCACAGACATAGTTTCGTGCTCTTCGTGTGCCTTCCCACTAAATCACACCACTCGATAGAGAAACGCGTGGTAAGCAACATTCTGCACTTCAATTAGTACTGGTGAAGAAGGGAATCCTTGCTATTATCAGTGGCATATATATCTGATTTGTTGCCATCCATTCACTCTGCTGATCGAAGGATGATATTGTTTATTTTTTTTTTTTACCTAATCCAAACAATGAAAAATAGTTAGTATTATGACAATTTTTTGTTTCTACATAATCACAATTTTATCTTTATAAACAAAAAAGTTGAGATTTACTTCTGTAAGTTGCATATGCAGATGCTTTCCAGCAACTATACATGGTTGTGATACCGAAAAAAAAAAAACAAAAAAAAAACTCTTTTGATTAATTTTTTCATAAACATATAGTGATGTTTTTCGATAAGGATAATTGCGATACAAAAATTCAAAACTAAATATTTTTCAGTAAAACTTTGATAAAGATACTCCTTTCAAAAGCTAGATCAACATTGTGTAAATATTTTAGAGTTGTAACAAAATGCCTAAAAGCATAGTTTCAGGTACAAGAGACCCAATTGAATTTTTCAAGAACAGTTTCAGATCTGCATGAAAAAAAACAAAAAAAAAGGTACTAGAACAATCTTGATAAACATTCTTTCATGTTCTTTAAGCTTCAAAGAAAGAAAAAGATTTTATTTTAATTAGCACCAAATGGGATGACGAAGGGTTGCACATAATTTATATCAATATGATGTATATTTATTCTTTCTTTTCTTTTTTTTTTTTTTTTATATAATTTGGCTGATGAGAAAAGTGTAACATTTATATTATCAAGGACGAAACCTGTTTTGTCGTAAACACTTATCATTGTCCTTTATCAATATTTGTGTATATTTACGATTTAATCAATTTAGACTTTTTTAATGGGGGGAAAAAATTATTCATTTGTTTTATTAGCCAATGATTCGCTTTGGATAAATAGGGACACAAATGTACCACTCAAACAAAGCCACTTTTTTTTTCTTTTTTTAAAAAAAAGGCCTTTTCCGTGAAAACGATAAAAATAAACTGATCACAGAGAGGGATTAAATAGGTTTTGTCTTCATCCCATTACTGCCCGATATCTTCATTTTTTATGTCTCCCGGAAAGCAAAATTATTTCTCCATCGGCTTCCCCCTCACTTTAGTTTGGGAGAACATCTGATGAACAAACGTGTGCGATGACAGGGAGCTCAAGTCTAGAAATAGTTATTCCAGCCCGAGCATGTCAAAATATAAAAGAGACGCACAAAGTAGATATCACACTAGTGCGATAAGGATCTAAAAAAAAAAATGATGTCAATTACCGCTTTCTTGGCGGAAAAAGATATATAAGTAGAGAAGATGATCTCATATGACGTTTCAAAAGAGTATTATATATAGCATTAAACAAAGCCCTATTTTCCACGTCAATTTGCATGAAAAAAAGTGGGATTTTTTCTTTTTATAGTGTTGAGACCGGACAAAATGTAGAATTTTTTTTTCTTTCCCGGGAAAAAAAAAGACGAGTGAGATTTCCCAGTAGTCCCCCCAACTTTTACTACTAGTTTTCCATAAAGAAACTTTTTGTTTTTTTTTTGTAATGAGCATGGACTTACAGCTATCTGCAGAACTATCCCTTTTTGCGTCATATAGTAAGCGTTTTTTTTTGTCCTGTACTTTTTTTTTTTATCAGCTGACAGTGATTGCACACAATCGGGTGTGACCATAAGTGATAAAAAGGGCTTTTTATATTAGAAACAATTGGCGGGGATCCCCAGTTACCAAATAAAAAAAAAATATTAATAAAAAAAAGTAGGCAAGCACTTCTTGTACTCCTTTTAGAATATACAACGTCTCGTTAACATATGTAAACAAATAAACGTCAAAGAAAAAAAGGGAACCAATGATGTAAAAAAAAAAAAAAAGATGGGTTGCCCCGGCAACGGATTTAACCGCAAGACTTTTTGGAAAGAAAAAAAAAAAAAAAAGATTTTGAAACACAGACCGGGGTTTGGAAAAAAAAAAAAAAGCAATATATAAATGAGTCAAAAAAATGTTTTTATTGTCAAAAAGGGCAATTTCTTTTTTATTTCATTTTTTTTTTTATTTTTACAGTCATGGGCAAAGGAAAGAGAGCGCATACGATTAGTATCCCAAGTATTAACTTGACAACACCCAAGTCTTCTTCGGACCATTCGTATGCTCCTTCCAATTTTATTGGTTCTCTTTCAAGATCGACGTCGGAATCCACCACCTTTGTCAACAATACCACAGAAAGATGGCAACCACCTCGTAAGCCCAAGATGAAGTATGATGACCTCGAGCATAAGTTGGAAGCTGCTCCTCTCTATGTTCTTGTTTGCACCTATCTCAACTACTTTGTCTTGATTCTCTTTGGTCATTTAAGAGATATTCTCGGCAAGCTTTTCAAGCCTCAAGCCTATACTCATTTGAAGATGAATCAGGTAAAAAAAAAAAAAAAAGACACATTCATCATCTTCTTTCAATATGTACTCAATTTATTCTCCTATGCATACAGGGTTATGCTCCTCTTGTTTCTGACTTTGACTCCTTCTATACGCGTCGTCTCTATGTTCGTATTCGGTAAGCTACCTTTTTTATTGTTCTCTCTTTTTTTTTCTGTGCTAACATTGATTCTTTGCAGTGATTGCTTCAATATCCCTACTACAGGTGTTGCATCTCGTACGGTCAAGTTACTTGATCGAGTTTCACCTGATTTCAACAAAACCTTTCGATTGACTGGCACAACGACAGAAGCCTTAAACTTTGCATCTTACAACTACCTTGGTTTCTCCGACACAGAGGGACCTTGTGCTGACGCTGTGGAACAATCCACTCGAGAATTAGGTATTACTGCTGCCAGTTGTCGAGCAGAAGCCGGTACCACCAAATTAGCTCAAGATATGGAACACATGGTAGCTCGTTTTGTCGGTAAAGAAGATGCCATGTGTGTTAGTATGGGTTTTGCTACTAATTCCACCACCATTCCTGCTCTTGTCAATAAGGGCTGTCTTGTGATCTCGGATGAAATGAACCATTCTTCCATTGTCTTTGGTGTACGTCTTTCCGGTGCCTCTGTGCGTGTATTTAAGCATAACAACATGGATGATCTGCGTGAATTACTTCGTGAAGTTATTTCTCAAGGCCAACCTCGTACACATCGTCCCTGGAAAAAGATTTTGATTATTGTTGAAGGTCTTTACTCGATGGAAGGTACTATTGTCAATCTTCCCGAACTCATTGAACTCAAGAAGGAATTTAAGGTAAGATAGCTTGCATTATTGTTTTTTTTTCTTATATGATCACTAAACTTTATGAAAAATAGTTCTACTTGTATGTGGATGAGGCCCATTCGGTTGGTGCCCTTGGAGAAAACGGTGGAGGAGTTTGCGATTTTTACGGTATTGACCCTGCAGAGGTAGATATTCTCATGGGTACCTTCACCAAATCGTTTGGTGCCGCTGGTGGTTACATTGCGGGAGATAAAGCGATCATTGATCATTTGCGTCTGCGTAACCATGCTTATAACTATGCAGAAGCTGTTTCTGTACCTGTTGCTCAACAAGTGATTACGTCCATGAAGATTATCTGCGGTGAAGATGGTACGGATATTGGTCGTAAGAAGATCAAGCAATTGGCGGAGAATTCGCTCTATTTCATTGAACGCTTAAGAGATATGGGTTTTATTGTGTATGGAGATCAGGGCAGTCCTGTCATTCCTTTATTGTTGTTTAATCCTGCCAAAATCCCTGCCTTTTCACGTGAGTTGATGAAGCGTGGGATTGCGACGGTGGTTGTGGGTTATCCTGCTACTCCCATTATTACTTCGCGTGCTCGTTTCTGTTTATCCTCCGCTCATACCAAGGAAGATATTGATCGTACCTTGGAAGCTGTGAGTGAAGTAGGTGATATTTTGCTCTTGAAAGTGAGTGAAGCTGCCAAATAGGTTACCTTTACCCCTCCCACCCAAATCTCTCCCTTGCATACCTATTTTTTTTTTTCCTTGTATTTAAATAATATTACTAATATTTTCCCTTCCCCCCAGCCCTTTTTTTTAAAATAAATAAATAATAAACTATCTTGTGTATCACGAAAATAATCAGATATTTCCAAATTAAGTTACATGACCTGCAAAATAAATATTTATTCTGTTTTCCCGTGAAAAAAAAAAAGTAAACAAACTGTACACATCTGCAACATGCAATGTTCTTTCAACTAAACTGTCAATGCTTATTTGTTGTACATGCATGTTCCAAGTTTTTTTTTTTTTTTTTTTTTTTTATATCTTATTTGCCTCATCTATTTCAATCTCAACTAGGCCTATGATAAGTGTCGAAATGAATAAAGTGACCAAGTATAATTTTCGTTCCTTGTACTTACAGGTATGGTTACATATTCTCTTTTCGCTAACATGGCTTTCACCATGGCTTTACGAGGTCTTGAATTTCTATTTCTCCATAATCGAGCACATTTAACCCAAGTAAAGATACCCACCAGGAGTAAGACAATGACACCAGACACAATCGATGTTTGTATCAACCCTAGATACTCCATCCCTGCCTAACCCCACCCCCCAAAAAAAAAACCGCCCACTAAACATCAGCATCTATTTACACACTTTTGTGAAAAAAAGCACAGATAAAAAAAAAAACTTACATCTTTAGACCACCAACAGGTACCATATCGACCTACGGCCCAACACATATCCTGATTATACACCATGTTTAAATTCAACCATACTTTACCCGTGACATTAGCCCCTTGCATCGCAGTTTGTAATTGAAGGTTTTGTCGTGGCACGCGAGGCACATCAAAGAAATAAGTTTCAGGGCACTCACTGAGCGACCGATCATAATTCGAGGTGACGTTCAAAACCAGCCAATGATTTTGTGAAGGGGAATAACAAGCGACCGCTAATGATTGCGCACAATCTGTTGCATACCAACGTCCGTTCTTTTCCATAGCAGCACAACGATGAGCACCGTTTTGAGTATTAGGCTCGTTGATATCCCAGGACCAAAGTGTGGACAGGATATTGTCGGATAAATGACCTGGGTCTGTCAAGGAGAGTTCTCCTGGGTATTGACTCTGTGTGAATACAGGCGAGTAACCACACTGCGTCTTTTTTTTATATATATATATAGATATGTTAAATACAACACACAATAGATGGCATTTACCCCCCAAAGCTTACCGCGTTAAAGGCAGACGTATAGGAGAAGGGAGTGTGTCGATCGCTCACAAAGGACCAGGAAGTGGGTGCAGAACAGTTCAGAGAGTCAATATTATGTGTTGTATTCCCCAGGGAACGAAAGAGGGTCTCTTTATCCAAGTCGGAGATGATAATGTTAGAAGAAACATTTCCCAAAGCCAGTAATAATTGTGCTTTATTTTGTATCAGATGAATCCATTGTGGCCACGTTTCGTCTTGCATAAAATAAGGTTCTTGTCTGTGCGTTAAAAGAAGGGAAGTGTCCGTGGTTAAATTGGAGGGAGTATAAACCCGCGTTTTACCATCAAGAGTGGGAGTGGAGACTTTGTAAAAAAGAGAAGCTAGATTACTGGTGATGGTTAAATTGGGAGTGAGTGATTGAAGATGAAAGACCAAAGTGACTATATCAGTGTAAGGGGAAGCACCACTCACTTGGGTTGAGATGAGATAATCATCGATCGATTTCAAGAAATGTGACAAGAGATAGTCTGAGCAGTCGTATTGAGGACATAATTGCCAATCGGAACGTACAGGATCATAATAAAGGTCCATGATTAAACGCTTATAACCCATGCGTAAAGGGAGATGGGGTAGAGCGAAAAGGGAATGATTACCTAAAAAGGCAGTAGAGATATCTAATGCAGGCCACACAAATTGGTCAAGCGTCACATTCATGGCAATATCTCGTTGGATTCTTAGAGCAGTGGACATGTTGTGCACGGGGATATGTTGATAAGGTGTGTCACCTAAATAAACTAAGGGTTTATTTGTCCATTGCCCATTCACTGACAGCATCCATCCCATCAACATGACATTACTGAGCAACATTTACAATTTAAAAGAAGAAAAAAAAAGAAGAAAGGGAAGTTCCGATAAAAAAAAAAATAAAATAAAAAAAAAAAAAGAGGGTCATATATATAAGGAAAAAAAAAATCATTCAAAAAAAAAAAAAGAAATCATTCTTCTTCTGCTAGTGTTCCTAATTCATTACTACGACGAATCGAAGGTGTAGAAGAGCCTGATGATTTCCTAGAGATTTCTTCTTCTTCACTCAGAGAACCCACAGCACTATCATTATGAATGACAGGAACGGGTGGGTTTTCTTCCTTGACAGAAGACCAACCAATCACACTCATTCTGCGTAATGCTTTAGCCCAACCACCATTGGCTCCTGTAGTGCTGGTAGAGACAGACCGCTCAGGTTGAGGTGGACTTAGAATAGATGAATGACGACGTCGACTTTCTTCTGTATCATTCACATCCATTTCCGAATTGGTCTTGGTAGGTGGTGGTGGGGGCACTTTGGATCCCCAATAAGAAATCGTACGACGACGTTGTCGATTGGCTGTTGCTGCTGTTGTATTATTGTTGCTAGGTGTATTCGTTGTGGTGGTCGAAACTGTCTTGGTGGGTGTGGGTGCAGGCTGTAAAGAAGGTGAAATCACTGGAGGTTTGGGTTTAGATGGTTGATCAATACTAAGTACATCTTCCAATTGTTTGTTATTGATAATCTTCATCAAAATCTTGTTCATGTAAAGCTGGAGCGCACGATTGGTGTCTTGAAGCATCTTTACCTCATCCGTCAATTCTAAATTTTGATAGTGTTTAGTTAATTATTAAAAATCCAATTTCTATGAATCTTACTCTGGATAGCTTGGTCTGACTCTGCCTCTTTGCGATTATTCCAATCTGGTATAGAAGAAGCCAGCTCAGCAGCTAGATTCAAACCAGAGGAAGAGGTTGTGGGTTCTTTAGTAGGAGCCTCCTCCACCTAAAAAAAGGGTAATTGATGTTAAGACTGGGAAAAAGTAAAATGGGGATTGGTATTTTACCTGCATGATGGGGTTCATCATGAATTCACCGTTAATTGTCTTTTCATGCAATAATATTTGATAACTTTCATTGTCTTCCATTAAGGATTGATTCAACTGCTTGACGTTTGTGATTTCATGCTCAAGGTGAACGAGCTTTAGTGAGACGAGCTGTGCTTCGGATTGACGATCGGCCAGTACAGCCTTTTGTTTCTCTAGTTCGTTCTTGAGATCGAGGATCATCTTGTCTTGTGCTTTAATAGTTCTTTGTGCGATTTTAGCTTCACGGGCATAGGAAGAATCAATGACAGCTAATTTAGGGGTCTTTAATAGCATATCATCTTCTTCGTGTTGTGATTCTTGTGGTTGTAATTCGCCAATATCGCCTAGTCCGCTTGTAAATGGGCTCATGATACCGAGTGTGGAGGCAGTAACACTACGTCTTCTTGGTGTGCGTGGCGTACGTGGTTCATTCGTAACACTGAGTGAGCGTATTTGATTGTAAAGGTCGGCTTCTCTCTGTTGCCAATGAGATTTATCATTTTCATATTCCTCAGACTTTTTAAAGAAATTAGCTCGTGTTGTACCTATATTTGGTATATTTACCTCTGCAATCAGCTTTTTTTCAGCATCCTTTTTCGCTTTTGAGAGCTGTTGTACTTGTTTTCTGAACTTCAAAAGGTCCTGTTCCTGAGCGTATAATTGTGTTTCCAAGCGAGCTTGTGTATGGCTGTAATTGGAGTTTTCCAATTGCACTGCCGTGATTTTCTTATTCAAGTGTGTGTGTGTGTGAGTATTTTCAGATATATATTTTTAATTAAAATTTATTGTTACCTGTCTCAGGTAATCATTGTCGTTGGAGAGTGCTTTTTGTTGTTTGCTTTGATTATCCATATCATCCCGCAGCTATCATTTTTTTTTTTAACACTCTTCTTTTTTTTATTTATTTCTTTATGTCTTTACCTCAATATTTTGCTCTTGACCATACTTTATTTGATCCTGTAAGGATTGAATCACTAGTTTAATCTCTTCTGTGGTCATTGAAGTCAAACGAAAAGGGGTGTGGCAACAATGGTTGGTTATTTAAAAAAAAAAAAAGGGATGTGAGAAATAACAAAAAAAAAAAAAAAAAAAAAAAAAGAGCGAGGGTAAAAAAATAAAAAATAAAAAGAGGGCTTATATGATTAGGGGTATAGTATCAAAAAAAAAAAAAAAAAAAAAGCTGCCAGAAAAAGTAGACGACAACATGGTTGTATCACAGTAAACAAGAGAGTGAAAAGTAGGCTTCCGGACTTTTAAATCTTCCACTGCTGTCTAAGCTAGGAACACCATACTAAACCGGTTTCGATCCCTTTTGATAAACCGAGTAAAGAATAAGGGAGGGGAGGAGGAGGAGGAGAGGGCACTTCATTCTATCTGACTAACAACGTCATGGATATTTTTAAAATAGAACGTTGTCTTGTTCATACCACACCCGACTCTTTTGTCAATTAAATAAAAACCCATCCATCTTTTTATGAGGGTAACGTGCCACCAAACCTGATTTTTTTTTATTTATTTTTTTAAACCCAATTGGCTCGCTATTGTTCTTTATGAACACCCAGCTTTCATTGAGGTAAGCAGCATCATCTCATACGAAAACCAAAATATCCAATTACAAAGTATGAAAGACTACTCAAGAGAGAGAAAAAAAGTGGAGGATATACTATGAGTAACATCAATCCACCTTTATATAAACTACAAATTACTGTTTTTTTTTATTTTTTTGATCCAAGACTCAAATCAAGCTGGCAGGCCTGTATTGGACACCGCAATCTTCGGATACTACTGGCAGCAGGACTCCATAATTAGATCATCTGACTGGCTTTTTGTTATCCGTGTTAATGTAGCAGAGAAGATCAACGCCTTTTTGCTGATGGCCTAGACAGAGCAACTTTGCCAGCTCAAACTCATCGTGCTCCTGTTTGATTTGGGTGATCTTTTCTTCCAAATGTCTGAACAGCTTCTGTTCATATAATCTCTGTTAGTAATGATAGGCAATATGCACTATTTATTTTTATCTCACTTGCCATCAGGATATAAAAAAATACAAGAATATTTACAGTCTTATCACAGCCATTTGGAATCCCCGAGTTGTATGTTTTTTAAAACCATGAAGTTTTTTTTTGTCACACAATTCAAGGATTCACAAGTGAACATGGTTATCTATAAAACAAGAATTTAAAGAGTATATTATTAAGATTATATCAGCAGCCCACATATACTATTACCATACAAAGCATTAAGCGGAAAGAAAATAATAAAACAATAATTTCCCTAGTAACGGCGAGCAAAGAGAAAAAAAAAAAGCTCAAAGTGGGAAACCTGTCTAACTTCACTAAAAACAGATTGTCGCACCAAGAACTCCGGATGTCATATTCGTTGTTTATAATCCACTGAGATGCTTTGCTTGTGTTAGGCCTTTTTTTTTTGGAGGTACTTCGGTATTTGATATTGTAGCTATTATCTTCGCTCTTTTGCAAACCTCTTCGTGTGCTTGGGCTATTAAAAGCAAGGTTTTATTTTAATGAGTTTTTGTATTAATTCTTCAACTTATACTTTACATCCAGCACTTTAATTGACTTCAAACTGATCACTATTGGTCCCCTTCAACACCAGACAGTGTGGAAAGGGCTGATATTAGGCTCAACAGAAGTGGGCCTATTTTAAAAATGTCATTAATGGCTATCTTGGGATCTTACAAAAAATAAAAAAAAAAGTACCTTTTGGTCGTTGATTAATTGTCTGGCTTTACTTTTCATGAGACTTGTAGTCATGAATTTATCTTGTAAAATTTGATTTAACGCGCGCTTGTAGAGGAAAAGTACTACCTTAGGCTGACTAATGGTTTGATTTTTCGCGCTGTAATAAACCTTGAAGTCGTTTAACTACCAACTCGACAGGTCCTTGTCATGAAAACTATCCAAATTTGTTCTGGATAGTTTAGAGGTGGGTAAATTGGAAGATGACATGCTTTAGGGAAAACAAGAAGTCCACATTGGGGCAAGTCTAAGACAAAGTCTACGACAAAGTCTACGACAAAGTCTACAGCAAGTCAAGGCTTAATAGCATCAGCGCGCGCGCGTTGATTTACGTCTTTTAGAGTCACGTTATTTATTATTCTTCTTACATATTTTTGATCATTAGCCTTGCTTTAACGACGGCCCACTCGATTTTCTAGCGCATCATAATTGATACCGTAAAAAAGAGGTTTACAATGCTTACAATTGGTAGTGGGAAGGTCCTGATCATATAGAGAAGAACAACCTTGCTGATTTTTTATTTAAAAAGAGATACTATTTTAGCCTTTCTTGAAAGAAACAGAACTCGTTATGAAGTCACCTTTTTACAAAATTAATCACTTTTTTTTAAAAAAGATCGTGTTATGCATGGATAAAAAAAAAAAAATGAAAAGAGGAAGGGAAGAGCAAAGTGTGTGAATGGGTTTTATTTTTAGATTCATAAACAAGAAGTGGCTTATGTCAGGATAATTTAATTGCGTTATGAATCATGCTTAATGTTTACTTTAATTATTAAAACTTTTCTTAACACGCTGCTTCCAATTTTAATTATATTTAAATCCGATGACTAAACAATCTTGATCATCATTATCCGACAGCTATTTGATAAGTTCAGGTCATGTTTTTTTTCCAGCCTTTAATGGAACATAAAAACCTAACGAGGCCTTTCTTTTTGGGAACACACAGTCGACATTTGAATCAAATAAAGAGTTTCATATTTATATTTACTCATGTACTAGAGAACTCGTTCAGTTCTAATTTGTACTGAGCAGAAACGTTACGTCTCTTTAGCATGGGTCCATAGTGCCAGGATAGTAACCGGATCACGCCACAAAAAAAAACCTTAGAGTGTATACCCTTAATATGCTACAGTTACTCTGGTTATCAAAGCCTTTGATCTGA
This sequence comes from Mucor mucedo, assembly GCF_025094135.1. Classification (NCBI taxonomy): domain Eukaryota; kingdom Fungi; phylum Mucoromycota; class Mucoromycetes; order Mucorales; family Mucoraceae; genus Mucor; species Mucor mucedo. Next base: position 10,922 of record NW_026252549.1, on the reverse strand, counting down.
TTTCCTGTAACTAGCGCACACTGAGATCTTACAGATAGTGATGCCGCCTGTGCAATCCCCTTCATCTCCCTTGACCAAAGTACTTTTATTCTTGATGTAGATTTGCTACAAATTATACTTCTTCATATTAGCATACCCTCGGTATTTATGATTATTAGCAACTTGCTAATAAAAGGTTCGATAAGCTTGGTCTTATTGTTATCTTGAGTATAAATGCTGTTCGAAAGCTGGCCGTTGAATTTGAATATTCGGTTGAATCATCCTGTAGCTGGTTCTTACGAAGGCCCCCTCGAGATAACAGAATATTATGAGACGAAGCAAACGACTTAAGGTTTTTTTTTTAAAAAAAAAAGCTGCAATCAAGCAACCTTCAGGCTTTTAGATATGTAAGAGAGAGGTTGAATGCAAAGTTTCTAGTGGGTCATTTTTCATGTTACATTTTTTTTTTTTGATGTGACTCCATGATTTAAAGACCGTCATCTCCTTTTTTCATGATAGATTTTTTTGTAATTAATTTTCTTCTTTTCTCTCCCAATAGATTATAAATATGTCCCAGTACGCTCATTTACTCGCTACCAATTATACTGCACTTGTGGCTCAATACCTTGCTGAAGATGTGCCTTCTTTTGATTACGGAGGATATGTTGTAGGTGATGGAGAGCAAGTAGCTATTCTTTACTGCAAAGCCGAGGGTGTGGTTGCCGGTGTACCTTTCTTTGATGAAGTCTTTAAGCAACTCGACTGCAGGTAAAAACCATATATATTTCTCCTCTTACATTGAATTGTACACAACCCACCTCCAACACACACATACTATTGCATAGAGTGGAGTGGAAGGTGAAAGAGGGAGATTACCTGAAGCCGGAAGGAAAGCTCGAGATTGCCCGAGTTTACGGTTGCGCCCGTAAAATTTTATTGGGTGAGCGTACAGCTCTTAATATTATTTCTCGATGCAGTGGTATTGCCTTAAGAGCACGTAAAGTAAGTGATTTACAAAAGGAAAAAGGGTTTGGTGGTGTGATTGCGGCCACACGCAAGACCACACCAGGTTTCCGTTTGGTAGAAAAGTATGGCGTACTTGTCGGTGGATTGGATACCCATCGTATGGATCTTTCTTCCATGGTCATGTTAAAGGACAATCACATTTGGAGCTCGGGTAACTATATGGATTCATTTTATAGATTATATGGCAAAGCGTGGGAAATCTAAAATAATCTGTAGGCTCAATTACAAAGGCCGTTCATAACGCACGTAGTGTATGTGGATTTGCTCTCAAGATTGAAGTCGAATGTCAAAGTGAAGCTGAGGCTGATGAGGCTATTGCTGCAGGTGCAGATATTGTCATGTTGGATAATTTCACTGGCGCAGGATTACAATTAGCTGCTCAAAGCATTAAAGAGCGTTGGGCTGCTCGAGGTAAAACTCATTTCTTGATCGAGAGTAGTGGTGGTATTACTTATGAGACTTGTGCTACTTACTTTTGTCCTTATATCGATGTCTTGAGTATGAGTACCATTACCCAAGGTGTCCCTCACGTTGATTTCTCTTTAAAAATCAGTCCTCAACAATAAAATAAAAATACTTTTTTCTTTTTTTTTGTTATATATTTGATTATGCTACTGAGTAAACACCACTTTCAAATACTGGCCCACTGTGCCTGGGTCATTCGTCGTACGGAGAAAAACGTCTACTATATAAAGTACGCCTTTATGGACAATGACGAGTACTTGTTCCTGGTAACCGATCTCTGTTTAGTGTGGTTTGAACATGGCAATCATGAACGTATACAACATAATGTAAAGGAACAATTAGGCATGTCGTGTAAAGACCGTGCTGCCAGTATGCTTATGTACCGTAAAATCAAAGCCTACTTTGACAAGGGAGTAATTGACTGTCGTTTGCATGTCGAGCCTGGTCATTTAAAACTCTTTTTACCGTTGGAGAAACCTACAGGTGATATTGCAGCGTTGACTTGGGTATTTAATTGTAGAGTGTTGGATGCAGAGACCAGCGAGGAAGGTATGACGGGACCTGGTGTGATTTTTCAATATTTCATCTTGCCTAGCCAAGCCATTGTGAATTATTTCACGGAGAATCTATTGGGTAACTATGAAAAGCCATGCATGAAATATTTTAAAGCCGACCCTTGCTCACCTATTTTTTTTTTTTTTTTGTGTAAGATGATTTACCAGAAAAGTTAAGAACGGTAAAAAGCTGATTGAAATTAAAAAATGACCCACATGACTCACATACGACAAAAAAAAAAAAAAAAGCCTAAAAAAGGATCCAGATTTAGTCACGATTCATTAGAGTATTTCAACTCGTTGCAAAAGCGTGAACCAAGCAAGTGAAAAAAAAAAAAAAATTGTAGTAGTGTAAGTAAAGTTTATTAAAAAAAAAGATTTTCGAGTAGATGGCGTGCCCGTGTTACAACAAGAACAAGAGTCAACAATGGTGGGGGATAGTTTGGTTAGTACGACAATGAGTAAACGAAACAGCCTAACTAATAGAAATATCTTTAATAGGAGAGTCAGAGGGAGAAAGAGAGAGAACAAGAAAAAGAAAGAGACCGTAAACGAGAATTGGCAGAATATTATAACAAACAACGAAACAATACACCTAAAAAGAAACGGATCTAAATAAATTGTTGTGAAGGGGTATATAATTGTCTACTGCTGCTTGCACATAAACGATCGGGGCTGGGCACATGGAAATGATGAGGGATATCGAAATAGTCTCTTGTAGGGCTATTACTTTCATCCGATGGTGACGGTGGTAAGTAAATACCAGACACATTTACCGTCGACAGTTTAATCAAATCATGCATCAAATCGGTCTCCGGTTGGTTCTTTTGCCAAAACCTAATCTTGGTTTCTTTTTTGGATTTTTTGAGATCCATTGTGTTGAGTAAAGAAGGAAGAGAAGAGAGAGAGAGTGTGTGTGGATTGCATGCTAAAAAAAAAAGAGGCTCTATTTATTTTTCCTTTTTTTTTATCTCTCCGCCAAGTGTGTAACAAGGAAAAAAAAAAAGTATAAATTCAGTGAATAGTGATTTCCGAAAAGTAAATGGCCGTTACCTAAAGAACAAATGACGTTAGTTCCAAAGTCATTGATAGTTATTTACCAAAAGATTGTCTCTTTAGGACCAAGACTAATTGCATTACTAAAAGATAAATATAAGCATTCAAATAAAAACTTTGCTTACAACGGTATAGGTATCGTTGTTATTCGTTTAAATGAAAATGTGCGATCCTGCTGGTAATACAAAATGACGGTTTTGATTGCATACTAGCAAACTAAGACTATTTTTCAAAATCTTCATTTACAAACAACGACTTGGATACCTTCTCTCTACCTCGGAACCGGAAACCCGGAACAGATTTAATAAGCAAACTTTTACCCAACGACCAGAGCATCATAGATCTTAATGCTAAATCTTTACTTGGTGTTTATAATTTTTCTTATACAGAAACAAGATGTCTTTACTATATTGTATGTATAAATATATATTTGATAGACGATAATCTTTAATATTCCGCATACACAGAATGATCAGATAGCAGTAAATCAGACGTGATCATGTTTTTAGAAAAGACGCTTTACCTCCTGTAACTGTTAATCAAAATGCAAACTGTATCTATCAAAACTCCTTTAGAATATAATCTAATACTTTAAAGGCGTATGTGAATTACAGAGTGTTACCAGTCGTGCTTTTCTTTGCTGTGACATATTTTGCAAGTATTATTTTCCACCCTAAAATAAATCAGCGATCAAAATGTTTTTTTTGATCGATATTGGCGATATCGCTCAAAAAATCGAAAATATCGATATCTCCGATATTTTTGATTTTTTGATCGCTGATCGCAAAGCCAAATTTTTAAATCTCTATAAAAACAACTTATACATAAATAAATAGATGTAGCAATACCATGTTAATAGATAAACGTAATTTTTTAAAGAAAAAAAATGTTTATGGGGATGATAGCCAGGGTAAGAAAAAGACAACTTCAGATTACGTAAGTAAAATGAGAAAACGGGACATGTGACTGTGGGTTTTAATGATTTTGTATTTTATTCTCAGCGGAAAACAATGTTTCCAACACTTCCGGCAGTACTACTCATATCGACTTTAAAAGCGTCACCAGTCTTTATAACATATTTGTTATTGGAGCCGTCAACCGCATTCACCAATCCGACAGCAGACAAAAGATCCTCGGCATCAAAGACCACAAATTTTTTTTGCTCAGCCTCATCGTAAGGTTTCACGCGCGGGATAGCCTTTGAGTATGGTGAGACGTCATGATTCTTCATAAGTTCACCAAAAACGAAGTTCGAGCCCGGAGCACCTTCTTGATATGTAAAGTCAAAAAAGAACAAGACTTTACAAACGTACCAGTTTTCGACAGGCCGGAACATCCTAATTACAATAAGTCAGTACACAATAATTTTGATTTGCAAACATCAACTTACCGATTTTTATGAATTGCAGTAAACATAACAAACTCACCACCACGCGAACTTGCTGCGTTCTTCGATTTGCACAAATCAGATATGTATATTTGATTGTTTGTCCAGAGTTTTTGAGAAATGTTGACAAATTGGTGCTGATGGAACGAAGTTATAACAGCCGAAGTATTACCAGTCAGACGAATCAAAAATTGAGAGAGTGCTTTAAGCCAGTCTCTTGCCAGGTAGCCGCCAATGGTATGATTGTGCTTTTCTTTTGCTTGCTTTACAACCTGGCCCAGCTTTACAGTATTTACCCGCCAGTGAAAGGGTGACCACAGCTGAGGCAACAATGGATCGTTGGACGGGTGGGGCAAGAAGTTGTTGACTTTATCCTTCTTCAAATCATAGGCGGAACTATCGATTATACCATCGGATTGCAAAAAAGAGAACATTTCACGAGTTTCCATGACATTACCGGCGTTGACACCAGGATTCAAAGATGAACGGATTCGCTTCTTGTATATGCCAATAGACCTTTCCAATGATCTTGCAGAATAACACCTTAACGGTCTACCAGAGAAATGAAAAATTAGTACAAAAGGGAAGTCTAATAACTATGATGACAATCGATAACTAACCCCATTCGTTTTATCATGTATGGTATATGGTTCAGTTGGTGCATGTTCGATCTGAATACGGTTCTGGAGATAGAGCTGCTATCAAGACAGGTATCGAGGTAATCAAACCAAGTCTTAAAGCATCTATCATAAGCAAATATAATGTTCAAGTAAATATCACTACATAAATTACAACTCAACAATGAATATTTACCTTTCAATTTCCTTCACTTCAGATTCGGATATCGACCATTGCAAACTCAATTGAATACCACGAGACAGGGCAATAAATCCTGTGGTTGCTTCTCTGGCGTGAAAGAGTGGGGCAACAATCGTAGGAATCACATGCACCAACCAGGCGATCCAGTCCACCGAACGATAAATAGATCTAACATTATCCAGATTGACACCAGCAAACGAACCACTGAAATCCGCAGGAATTGCACGAAGGGAGTCATCCATGGCGGTTTTGATGCGAGTAAAATCAGCAGTCTCGAGAGCAAACGGGTACGTGTCTTCGTTACCATCAAACTTGAACCGAGTGTTGAGCTTTGGTGAAAGCATGTCGAAGCAAAGCTTGCTGACATTCGAAAACATATGTAGCTCGTCACACATGAAAAAGTCGATGGAGAGGAAGGTACTCAACTGACCAAAGGGAGAAGCACTTTTAATACCATAGTTGTGGTTGGGACAAGAAGGCTAATAAAGGTAAATCAATTAAAATATGTAAAAAAGGCTACACAAGTTAATACTTACTGCGTCTTTCTCAAGTAATAAAGAAGCTTTGGTTCTGATAGCCGAGTCTCTGCCAAAGAAGTACATACCACCTTTTCCTCCGTCAACTGGGTGACCGCCTTTAACTAAATTTAGAAGGGTCATTTTGTTAGTGTCCACGGTCATAGCTTAGTAACTGACGACTTACCAATACAAAATCTACATCCCCACCAGTTGGTATGACCACTAAACATCAACAACCGCTGGTTGATCTCTATACCATCTGCAATGACACCCAAATTGAAAATTCTAGCCGACGTGACATGAACACCATTCTTGCGAACAACAACAGGTTCACGACTCAAACGATCAAGGCTTTCAATAATTGGACGCAGATACGAGTCAAAGTCTTTCTTAGTGTCACCAAAAAGAATTGCAACTTGAAAAGTATATTCATCGGTGTATCTGCAAATGGTGTTATTACGACGTAAAAAGATTGGATGTATTGTATATAGAGCCAAAATTTACCTGATAGACGGATCAATGCTAGCAATTATAACGTGTACCATCACCATACTTTTTCTTGATACCTTCGAAGTGAACCCATCAACACATAGAACGATGGCTAAATCGTGCTGACCAGTGAAGAGACCTTTAGATTTCATTTCTTTATACGCGGCTCCAGAAAAAAAATCGGTATATGGATCATCGTCTGTCATGGAATCGATTACGTTTCGGTATTTTTCGACTTCATCACGAAACTCGTCACAAGCTAGCATACGACTTAAATGTTCACCAATATCAATCATTTTTACCACAGATTCTTTATGTCTAACAGCGTTACAGTGAGGACAAGCGGTTTTATCGGCATCATCGACAGGATCAAAGAGATAACACCCCTTTCGGGAACAGATTTCATGGCTTTGACTGAAAGAAAGTGGAAGTTTCTTCTTGATCAACGAACGACACTCCTTCAATGCGAGTACTTTTTTCTTTTTATCAAGGCCTAAAAGGTAAACTAAATTAGTAAATAATGATACTTTGTAAATACAAATCATTAACATACTGTTGTTTTGGTTCAAAGTGTTCTCAAAAAATTTCTTCATAACGCGCACAGCTTCTATGGTCATGTTTCTACTAAATGTAAGATAGTTGAACATAATACTACTCAGCTCGCTGGTGCTAAATACGTTAATGGGGACAATGATATCCTTGATGTTGTCCTGTATTGTTACATTATGATCAAGTGACAATGGTTCTAAAAGTGAAAATAATACATCCGGTAAGTTGTCATGATGTCAACAACTCGAGCATCCTTAGTTACCTTCGAAGTTCTCTTCGTCCGTGGATTCATACAAATCCTCGTCTACTTCACCGTCTACAACAAAACCATCATCAGAGGATTCATCTTCAGCATCTACGTCTTGTATGGACATTTGTCCAATTAAGGGAAGAGCGATTTGGTTATCGAGGTCAGCCATATCAACATCATCGTAAAAATCCATTTCTTCGTCATAGTCAAAAGGTGTACGGTTGGTTATTATAGCAGTTGGGAAGCCAGTAGATACTGAAGAGGATACAGCAAAAACAGAAGTGTCAGTTGGGCCAGGTATAATGGAGGCAGCAGTAACGGCCAAGGGTTCATATGTGCCTCTTAAAAGACGTTGGTTAGCGCCGTTTCGAGAAGCTCTAAGGTTCTTGGGTTTTTGAATTTTGGGGTAAACCATTTTGAAAAGTTTTTAAGAATTTTGTTTTTGGTAAGTCGGGAACCGATTTTTGCGCGTAGTTTTATACATGTTGCTACATCTTATTTACAGCTTATTAATAGTCACTGACCGTTCTTAGAACCAATTGGAATTACTCGTGAATTTATCTTATAATTATTAATAGAGAGGATATGGTAATTCTGTGTAGACTATGGATACCTTTCAAAACCACTAGAAATCGTTGTTTGGGACTTCAAGCTTGATCTATTGTTAGATTTTCGTGTAACGAGGTTATTAAGCGAAATTTTTTTTAATTCTGTACCGTGATTGGTGCAAATAAGTTGAACCACTTACATCAAGGTAAATGACAATGAAAAAAAAATGTATCTTTAAAACATCTATATAAGATCCAATACTTACACCTATTTTCTCATTTACATCGATTTTTCACTCTATTTATCACAATGAACGGTACCCAAAACTCAAATTCTCGAGACGAAGTCATTGAAAAACTCGTTAATGTCATTTACGATATGCAAAGAAAGCTTGATGCAATGCCTGCCACAATGAAAGAATATATCTACCTGCCAGTTGGTCAACACTGTGAATGCTGCAGCAAGGTTAAGAAAGTGGTCAAATCCAATGGTACTTCTGCAATTACTTCTCGATCTGGATATATCACTGGTACGTTTTTATTTTATTTTACTTTGTAAGACGAATTAAGTTAATAATTGCCCTATCTTTTCAGCAAGAAATTCCGCTGCTCAACAAATGTACGAATTCGTGGTCAAGGCTGTCGCCTATTACAAGGAGCAAGTTATACCCAATGGTATTCACACCTCTTGCAATTCTCTCGGTGTAAGATCCATCACCGTATGTACTTATACAAAGAAAACCGTTATAGACAAGGTTGCTGCGTACTGGAGATCTTTGGTAGGTACCTATACTGAGGATCAAGCTAAAGAAAGGGCGACAGCAGCTTACAACAATGTCTTCACCATTTGCCAACATTTCTTGAAAGCATTGTACCAAGAACGATTTGGAAAGAATGGTGTCATTTGGAGGGGGATTCCTGCAAACGAGCAGAATGAAGTATTGTATATGTTCGAAAGAATTGTATACTTTTGGAACAAGCGCTCTGGCTTGAACGTTGGTACACCCGTTGAGGCATATCCTGGAGACCTTATCTCTGTCATTGACGCCGAGAATCCTATGCTACCCATGCACCTCGCAGATAAAAACTGGATATCCAAAAATATGATCCAGATAATGTTGAGGAACTCAGCAAGAGTAAGTAAAGTTTAGATATCAAATTAAGAATTTTTAACATTAACATAAACCTCAACTCTAGCCAGATGACATTGCTCATGATACCTCGGGTTCATTTTTGACTGGCCTGGAAAACCTTGGTGTCAATTCGGGTACTGAAGAGAGGTACGAAGACTTGGATATGGGCCTGTTTGAAAATTTATTTTCGATCCCTGATAACAGACCTCTTGTACCATCGTCTTCTTCCGCTTCGGTACAAAATCCTGTTTTGACCTCTCTTCCTCCCTCTGAGATGCCTCCTCTCTCTGACTCGCCTCCTCCCACCTCTGACTCTCCTCCCACCTCTGACTCTCCTCCTCCCACCTCTGACTCTCCTCCTCCCACCTCTGCACCTGCCCTCTCCACCCCAAGTACTACCCGTCCAAAAGGTAAAAGAAAGGCTGATGAAATAGCATCTGGGACCAATAGTCGACCCTCAAGGGCTTTCCAAAAATAGAATTGAGCCTGAATTTTTTTTTTTCTTATTTAAACTCTGATTTTTTTATTATTTTTTTCTTTTTCTTTCTATTTCTTTCAAATAAAAACTAAACTTAAGGTTTGTATATGTGTATAGTTTGTGAATATATGATTTATCATAACCATTTGTTTACAAATGAAGATATAGTTATGTGACTAAACATTAAACGTGCTGACACTCTCCAAACGGATTAAACCAAGACTCTTTGCTTTAAAAGTAAATTTACTTACTCTTTTTATATGTATTAACACATTTGTATAGCTGAAGCCATCTCTACTTTCACCGCTTGTGAAAAGGTAAATATCTCGACTTTGGTTTATGTGTTCATTATTAGTTAACCCAAATTCCTAAAGCTAGCTACTATCGCTGTTTATTTGAGGCTCGTACATCCCACGGTTTTGTAAAGGTACACATTGCTAAACTTGATAATTTATTCTCTTATTAACGTAAACCATCTTTATGCAGGTAAGTGAATACTGCTGCTCTTCCGAGGTCTTCGTATGGTCATTATCGTAGTTCCTCTCATTATGTCTGTCTCTGGTCATATTTTACTGGTCATTTTCTATATTTGAAGAGGTCTATCATGATCAGATTCGACGTTATTTAGTTTTTTTTTATAAATAAAATTTTTTTTTTTCCAATATATACAAACGTATCAATTTTAAGCCTGTATCCTGATTTAGCAGGGGTGTAAAAGTAATATTATATCGATTATCGATTACCCCATTTTTTTTACCCCATCCAACGATATTTTTTTGTTTTTTTGATTTATGGATCGATATCGTCAATCGCGATATTTTGGAAAGTTTGATCGATATTGCCAATAACGATATTTTAGAAAGTTTGATCGATATCGCCAATCGCGATATTTTGGAAAATTTGATCGATATTGCCAATCGCGATATTTTGGAAAAATTTATCGATATCGCCAATCGCGATATTTTTAAAAAAAAGATCGTTATTTCCGCTCTAATTTGTTTGCGATATTTTTCAATTTTTGATCGCTGATTTATTTTAGGGTGTTTCGAAACAAAATGTGTTTGACAATAACGAGTATTTATTCGATACTGAATGCAAGCATTGGGGCAATTTTTTTTTTAATTCCAGCAAAATCAATGAATCAATTGGTAGCAATAATGCTGCTTTATGACAAACAATCGAGATATCTGCTGTCTTTACATTACATTTTTAATCCAACAGCTAGGTTGCTACATTTTATTGTGAGAGAAATCGCTTCAATGGAGGGCATAGTAGAAAATTAATTGAAAATTTAATTCGAGAAATGTTTTCAATGACCAAAACAATCAAGTTCTATGTAATAGAAGCTTTACATCTTATCAATCATAAGAGGGAGTATAGAAACAATGCATTTGAAACTGAATTAGAAAAAAAAAATGAGCAAGTTTGTGCCCAAAACTTGGATTAAATACGCATACAAAGTGAGCCTATTTTTTATATTTATTCCATAATGACCTCGGCTAGAATAGCCTTTACCAGAAATAATTGAATTTGTTGGTTAAAGCTTGTATGTTTTATAAACAAGGTGTAGTATTCAATAATCCCAAGAATAAGATTTACGATTCTTGTGGAGTAACATTTTTCTTCCAGATTATCAATCCAGAGCTATGAAGAAGGTATTCAAGTCTTTGT
>NW_026252548.1:0-39628 GCF_025094135.1 Mucor mucedo | reverse complement strand
AAAAGCGTAATAAGCAGCTTGGTGCTGCAGAATAGAATTTATAGATGTGACTTGACATCTTGCAGATCAGGAATAAATTTGTTCACACACCTTGTTTTAACTTTTTGTTTTTTTAAAACCTTTAACAGAAATGACTAAAACACGACGAACTTGTTAACCTTATAACTAACTTAAAAGAACAGAATAGCCAAGTTTTACAACTAAACCGAGAGCTAAAATCAAAGTGGAGGCACTTGAAGCAAAGGTGGACTCAATTGGCTGGCGCAAATGATATTTTGAACGCAAGTCATTTCCGAGTGTATAAACAGAACAAATCGAACAGTAGCGAGTGACAATTGTGCAGGATTTGTACGTATGAACCTGAGGCCTCCGAGTTTGAACAAAAGGGAGGCATAGACAATGATAAAAAAGTATGTAACTGATGACGAAGCTGTATACCATTTTATTTTAAAAGAATGTCGCCAAAACCATTACGAGTATCAAGGCTAAATATCCAAATACTAACTGGGGGGAATTGAACGTAAACATAAAAGATTCTTTAATAGCAAAAACCACTGGCATTATCGTCGAGACAAATGCAGAGTTAAACTTTCTGAAAAGCTGCCAACGCTTATGGCCTGTAAGATCATCTGTCAACAGCACTGGAGCTCAAAATCAAGCAAGTTCAGACGCAACAACAAAATAATAATAATAGTGCTGATGATAACAATACCACTCCCCGAATGTTCCAAGTTTAGAAGAAGAGGTATGCTTATATGATGTTTTTTATAACTGTCATTGCTTACTATTTTTTATTTTACAGCAGAATTAAGCAGATGCATGTAAGAATTTTTCTAATAAAAAGACTGGTCCTTCATTAGCTGGAAATTTTGGTTTAAAAATGAAAAAAAAAAAAAAAAAATGTGAATAAATGGAGGGGCGATGGGAGGAGGGGAAATAGCGATACCATAAAATAATCCAAAAAATATTACATAAATATAGGACATAAAAGTATCATAATTTACATGGAACTTACGTATACATAACTATATTGTAAAAAATATGGTAAAATAATGGTAAAAAGACATTAAAATTGACACTTTTTACCATATTTCTGAACATAAATTTATGTTCTCAAGGACATAATTTTTACAGAAAAAAGCCATATTTTTTTTGCTGTGCATGTTGGTACGTTTTAATTTAAGGAAGCATATATTATTATAGCAAAGTCTAATACATTTGTTACAGAAAAATATGAACAGCGCAATGGTGGATCCGACTTGACAATCACTCAGTTTTATAGCATCTATCGTGAATCACCGTATGAATGCAATGACATCAGTAACTATAATGTCGGTCTCTTTGAACGTTCGTTTTATTCCGGATCTTTGACCCTTGTTTATATTTTCGAAGAAGACAAAATATGTTTGCGCAAAAAACAGGCATTCTGGAGAACGTTTAACCAATCAGAGAATAGTGGCGAGAAATACTACTACCAGCAAATTGTTCGTCAACAAACCCATTTTCGGAACTACATATATTGCAGAAAAAAGTACCCATTTATCGTGGAGAGGTAATACTCTATACATAGCTACAGTATTTAAACATTAATATTTAATACAATTATTTCTTTTAGACTACTTTGAACACTTGGTGTCACTCGGTCCAAATAACGGTGGTATTCTTATTAATCGCTCTTATAATATCAACAGCTTAACCGATGTGAATGACTTTGAAAGAGGCGCAGGACGTCACACAGGCCGAGCTCAGGATTATGTATAACAATGCTAATGAGTCTCAAAAAGCGTTTTTGATCGAGTAAATGTTGAGCTGATTCACAACTCTGTCTCATTTGTGTCAGGTGCTGCTGGTACGGGTAAGTCTTACTTGCTCAAGATGTTTGAAAGACATTATAAATTAGAAGGATATAAGGTAGTGAAACACTTTTACAATTCTTTTTCAATCCTTAGTTCTAACATTTTTAATTAATAAATAGATATTCAAAATGGCTCCAACTGGAGTTGCTGCGTTTAATGTAAACGGAATTACTATTCACCGCTTTTTCGGAATGGGATATTCGTCTCAAGAACCGAATTATGTGAAGTTGGATGAAATAGTCAAGCTTTACCCAAACGTAATGTTGTTGGTGGATGAGTTTTCAATAGGGACACTCAAATAAAATCGAGCCTCCAGGTTCCAGCTTCCAGCAAATTTTTTTCTTTGTCCGATGTCCATAAAGATTTGCATAAAAACTATAAACTTGAATGATATTTTTTTGTGTCCAGCTTTTAGATTCCAAACTTTTACTCAGAATAAGATTTGATTGGAGGAGGTCCTGAACATGATGTAATGAATCAATGAGGAACGTATGATGAAAGATAGTAGAGAAAGATGTACTAGAAGAGGCCTTATGTCATTACAAAGTATAATTTTTGGCTCCCGATATTATGATGAGTGTTATATAAAAAAAAAAACGTAGCGGATTGTCCTTCATTTCATCTTAAATATCACATAAAATTTTAAAAATAACCATACACCTGTCAACATTCAGCCTAGACCTCAACAAACTGAGGAACTGGAAACAACTCCACGTCTGTCTGCAGCTACCCCTAGACCCCAGGGTAGCTCCACGACTAATAGTCGTCCTGGTGTTACAGACAAGATCCCGAATGCAAAGAGCTGGATCAATGACTTCGATAGTAATGGCAAGTGCTCAAAAGATATTGTGGTTGAATGGATGCTAGTAGGAGATAATTAGAGTAAATTCAGCGGATGTGAAAGTCAAAAACCAGGTGAAGCCGAAAGCCAAACAGGTATGGCGAAAAAGCTGGCCCAAATCCTCGTCAACAGAGGACATCGTGAAAGAACCATAAAAAGTATCATAGAGACGATTAGATATTTGAAAAAATCGTTTACCGCTACTTACAAGACGGTAACCGCTACTGGATATGGTGTTGATCCTGCTGTTGATGGTAACGTCACTGTTGAAGGTAAGAAGAAAACTACTAACTGCTAACTATTATACCGTTAAATTTGTTTAACTTACTATATCTAAACTTTTAGAGAAAACCACTCATTTGTTTAAGTGGTATTATGATCTTCTCCCTTTACTTGGCTCGGATCCACTTGTAACTGGTGAAGGAATGCAGTCGAATGGGGATATCGTCAGTGGGACTCCTGATTTAAGTGCGTATGATGAACAGCCTGATCATGAAGACGATGTTCATTCAACCAACATGGATGATGTTGATGATGATGATGATGATGTTTTGCCCCTCTCTTCCACTAGACCACCTTCGCCTAGACAAAGTAGAGGAAAAAAGAGGAGTCTCAATGAGTGCATTACCGACTTCTTTGAGAGACAAAGAAAAGTATCTAAGAAGTATGAAGATCGCGAGGACGAGCTATTGGAGTTTCAAAGAGAAAAGAGGGATGACGAGAGAGTAGCAATGATATTCGAGAGACAAAAGCAATGGCTGCTTTTGAATAAAGAACTTCGAAACGAAGAAAAAGGATCTGAAGGATATGAAACCATAAAGAAGTTTATGGAAGACCTTGCAGATTATTAACCTATTTTTTTTTAAATAAATGTTTATTAATTTTGAGCGTTGTTATGCAATATATCATTCTTCAACTGATTTCTTCTGAAATTTAAACTACTATCATCATCTGACCTATTCTGCGAACTACTGATGAATCTTCTATGTCCACTGGCCTCTCTGAACTCCTCTATGTCAGTTGAATCTTCTAAAAGGAAATTATGCATAATGCAACAAGCACGAATCCATCTTCCCGCTTCGATCAAAGTTTTCCTGTCACGAATTGTAATATGAAGCTCTTGAAGGCTTTGGAACTTTCCTTTCAGAATTCCATTGCAATGTTCAATTGCGATACGAGTTTGAGCTACATACAAATTAAATTTCTCTATTTCTTCTTTTGTAGCCTGTACTGAACCGGTTCTGTATGATGAGATGACAGTCGAGGTAACACTGTATGCACTATCAGCTAATATATATTCACCAGGGGAGAAATGTCTATGTGGGGATTTGGCCAGACTTGTTGCTTGATAAACATTATTATCATGAATAGCACCAGGACATCCATTGACACAAACACGAATTCTTCGTTTGTGATCACAAACGAGCATTGTAGAGATACCATACGCACGTTTATAAAAATAAAAATTATTCTTGGCATAGCTGGGACTACGCTCGGTTCTTATAAATGTACCATCGACAAATCCGACGCATGACTTGAAGTGGCTTCTTTCGCCTATCTTTATTGATATATGTTCCCTTTCTTCTGCCGCTGGCCAGTAAACATACTGATCTTCTTTAGCCAGAATTGCATTTATGGTTCTCTTGGTGTAATTGATCACAGTACCTTCTACTTTTAATGTTAGATCATAATAAATCGGAGCGTTTTTTTTGTCATACCAGAAACACCAAAGTAATCGGATACCTGCGTGATTGAAGCAGCATTTCCTTTACATCCCAATCGATGAAAAGTGATCAAGAAATGGAGCTCAATTTTCTCTTTCGGGAAGTTCTCGAACTCCTCATAATCACCAAACGCTCTGACTGCGTCTTTGAAGGCTTCTTTACTCATCCTTATTTTACTTTTAAAGACACTTTCTCTACCTTCGTTTAATAAATCGAGATATGTGCCAGTACGAATACGAGTACCCCAGTTTTTTTTTACGCTGTATCTTTCGGTTTGTAAAGCAAGGTAAAAAGCTGCCATTGTTTCCAGATTCTGTTTTGTCATTGCGATTATGCGACGATCTACTTCGGTCGACTTGGTTTCTCGTTCATATTTTGTAATGAAGAAAAACAGCATTTTTTTAACGTCTTCCATGAGACGTTTTTTAGTTGACAAGAGAGGCATAATAATAATAAAAGTGTTGTTGAAGTGGAAAAGACTAAAGTAATAAATTATGTCATGCTTGATAGCCTTACATCATGTAACGAAATACCAAAATGTTATTGGACGAAAAAAAAGCTGGAATTAATTTTTATTTTGCTGGAGCACTTTTTGCTCCAGCAAATTTAAGAAATCACAAAAAGAAATCGGAAAATGCTTGGCCAATAGAATTTATCTAAAATTTGCTGGAAGCTGGAACCTGGAGGCTCGATTTTATTTGAGCGTCCCTAATGATTAGTAAGAAGCTTTTGGACATTATGAATGATGCTTTGATCAGAACAACACAAAGAGCCACAGCGATGGGAGGTATTAAAACACTTTTTTTTGGTGATGTTGCACAGTTGCTACCTGTACGTATTGACGAAGGCCTAATTTGGGATTCTCCGCTATACAACTACTCTACTAAATTTACATTGCACGCACCGATTCGACAAGTTGATCAAATACTTATTGATGTTCTTAACAAAGTTCGTATATGTAATTTCGATGAGGGAGTGGTTAAGTTTATCAATTCTAGAACGGTCCTTAAAAGTGACATACCAGCCAGTTGCCTACGTCTATACACAACGCGAGTTAACGTAGACAGAGCCAATACCAAGGAGTTTAAAAACCTGGAAGGCGATTCGATCTCGATCACTTCTATAGATATTTACAACGGTGGCAATCGGAAATCAGCTGTCAGAGCCTTAAAAGAAACCAGACTTCTTGAAGAACTATTACTGAAAGTCGACATGCCGGTCATGCTCCTTCAAAACTTGCGGGTCTCTCAAGGTTGGGTAAATGGCACTTTAGCAAACATTTTAGAAGTCGATGATGAAAATATCTTACTTGTAAAACACAACGCCGACGGCAGTCAACAAACAATTTGGATTCAACGAATTACCAGATCGATTCCAGGCACAAGCTACGTCAGGTCACAATTTCCAATAGTCCCTGCGTTTGCTACTACCATACATAAAGCACAGAGTATCACAATTGATTCTGTTGCGATTCACTTAGATAACATGCCTTCCCACGGTCAAATGTATGTAGCAATGTCCCGAGTAAGAAAAGCTGATGATTTATACTTCTTTGGTGCAGATCTACCTGTCAGAATTAAAAGAAAATTTGGTGTGAACCTTGACGCTGTTGATATGATTGAATACTCTGAGCAAAGGCATCAAACCCCATGAGTCGTACAAATATTATTCTATAAATAACCACATGCATAGCACTATAAATATCAACACAAGCAACAATATGACTTTTAAATTATATATATAATAAATATCGACTACCAAGTCATAATGTTTAGTAACAAACAACTCTTAAAGATGATCTAAACCTCGATTAGATCTCAAGAAAAATTACGAAAGAAAAGTCGAAACAAAGTTACATAGTATTGTCTCCATTTCTTTTTTGCGATTCTCATTAAATCACGGTAAATTGATTTAAGTACTTTTTTTTTTTTTTTTTTTTTTTTTTTAATATGTGAAAACAATTTTCTGCGTCCAATTTATAAAATTATCCCCTCCCTCCTTCACGGCAACTTATGAAATGTTAGACAGCTGGCGATCCTTCGCCTTATTTGGTAATGTATCTTTGACGGGACTATGAGGATTATATTCCGTCATGGACGGAATTACAGTTCTCGGGGTTATCCAATATTATATTAACGCATCTCGTAAATTTGCATTTAAGAGTGGATGAATCGATACAAATTTGAACCACGAGAATGATTGATGATAGTTGGACAACAGCTGATGTTTTCAGACAGCAATCACCACAACGAGTGAAACGATTCTGGATTCACGTAAATTGTTTAAAAGGGAAATATTGTAAGGGTCAGGAAGACAATATCAATCCGTGGACAATTAAAATTAATGGATGTATGGTTAAAATCAATGGATGTATGCTTAAAAGCATTGGATGGATACTCAAGATCAATGGATGCATGCTTCGAATTAATGGGTACCCATTATTTAATGTCACACAAACGGTTGCATTCTGATACTAACAAGCTATCTCTATTTTCCTGGATACAGGGTATGTGCAGCCAATTTCGTCTCTTTTTGAGGTTTTAAATCAATCGTTTTTTTCATGGTAATCTGCCCAATATGCTTCTTTTAGACGTACTTTTAAGACGATTAGTATAACTTGAGAGAATTATCAGGACCCAATTATATATTTTAAAGACCAATAATAAAGATTTACTTCTATTAATAAACATATAGAATCTAACTAATAGACATATCTATAGACTGCATATAGCTCAGGTAATGTGTAAAAAACTATATGTAATAGGGTAGGAGACATTCAATACCAGAGAAAACCTTATAGATGTGCTCCCTAAAAAAAGAAACCTAATATGCCACATTGTTTACACCACATGACCTGTTTTACGATTATAACAATATTTTCCTATTATATGGAGACGAGGTATGTACTCTCCGTACTCAACATCCTGTCTCCGTCTATGTAATGAATGATGTCGGTATATTATGAAATATTCCGATATTCTAGCGTTCATTTCTTGCTTAGATGACATACTACTGGAATTGCATAGATTTATTTAAATTGCATACCTCTTCTGTCCGTTATTTATGCCACATGAGTATTTAACCACGCAAGGTAAACGGTCTATTAATTTTGAGTAAAATATAACCTTAGGTCAAACATATAGCCATATTTACCCTTTCCACTAACCTGCGGCGGTGAAGCATCCACCGAAGAGCGTGGACGTACTGATATAATTAATAAAAAAGGAGTACCGTAAAACCTAAAAATCATCTGACTGTTCTCACTTATCTTAACAGGATAAGCATTTACATATGACTATAAATCAGTTATTTCAACTAAAAAGCAAGTAAACCGAGCCTCCAACACTAACATCAGCCATGTCATCAAATAATGTGGGTATATAACGATCTGTGGATTGATAAGCGCCAACTGAGAGAAATAAGCTGGCGTGGTTTAAAATTTTGAAAGGGGGCTTTGTTAATTAGCAAAGTTTAGAAACGTTTCTTGCTTTTTTTTCAAGTCCTCATCCTAGCTTCTACATTGTGAAATAACAAAACAAGAAATAGAATCTTGGTATGTCACCTTCTATACATTAGATGAACGTTTCACCATTTTCATCAATCGCACAATTGTGACAATGTCGGCAATGTCACTAATACCATTTTTTTTCTTCATTTTTTTGTGTAGGGTACAAAAGTTGGAATACAAGAGCAACACCAAGCAGCCGAATGTCTCTTTATGATTCCCAATGCTGCGTAGAAACGTCTTTTTTCTTCGAATGCCTATTCAAAACAACAAATGCAATCTACCCATGTACCAGTTAGTCACATATAAGATTTTGCCCTATTTTATTATAACACTGTTAGTTTGGCTTTGAAGAGAACGCTCAAACCTACCTTGTCGTATAGTGGTTCAAGTCCAACAGAACTTGTTCATGACCACCTTTAGCTATTAACTATGATAACCCTTGTTTAAAAAAGCTAATGGAGTAAACTTGAAAATTTTGCCAAAGCTTGCTAGCACTGTAGAATTATTCGAAATTTAGTTAGATTTGATGAATAGGCTCCGGTAAACAAACAAAAATCGTTTTTACTATTAATTTGAGGCCACTAACTAAAGACTTTATAGTCATGATATCTTAAGAAATAAGACAATCATCATCATCACTACTTAACATAAAGTTTTGATAAAAAAAGATCTAATAGCTGACCATAATCCTCATTACAAACAGGATAATCAACGAAGTTGGATTAAAGTAAATCGTGTTTGTATTTCACATGAAATATAGAAAAGCCATTCCTTACATAATATTGTTGGTATTTCTACCTCAAGTGACTTTAAATCTCTTTTTTTTTGTAAACTCCTGTAAGAGTATGTAGTGGCACAATCAAAAATTATTTAATGATATAACTAATATAACTCATTTCAACTATTTGACAGAAACACTACGAAGAACAGAACATTAGTTTATTTCGCGCATGTTGCAAGTGTAATTAAAGGATGATAAAGGTTTTTCGATTTCAAATTGTCAGGTTTTATTTGGTGATGCGTAAGTAAGATGAGACAAAATAGGCTTAATCACATTACTGACCTCTTGATCTCGAAATTGGTATCTCTTCGCTAATTCAGTAGCAGGAAGTCTTACAATATCACAATACTTCTTCTTCTTCTCTACATCCGCCAAATGTTCGTAGTGATATCGCACTTTCTTTTGACAAATCGCTTTTTTACAACAGAAAAAGCAATGTCTTTATGGACGATAGAAGCAACATCATCATATAGTGTCACCTCTTCCAGAAGGTAATCATGCAAAAGGAGGTTCGCCGTCGATAACATGCGGTAGTCTTGCACCCACACGGCAATATTTGGTAGCCCATGCATTCCTTGTAACTTTAACGGATCGATAGCTGTAAAATTTTACTAAGTTTGATAGTTTTATAATTCTGTGGGTAACAAATGTCAGATATCTCGGAATCAACTGATGGTCTCAGTTCAATAGAAGCAGTAGCAGCATTTTACTCAAATCTTGACAATCTTTGACGTAAAGAAACTGTCATTCTGCTTGGAGAAGTGGAATTGAGTGCTGGCGCAGAAGAATTTGCAATTGCTGGTGCAGGAGCAGTTCTCGGTACATTGTTGAGGAATACAGGAATATCAATTAGTTCCATTTGGTAATTTCCGAAAGACGTGAGATATTGAAATGTACTTCTGATTCATTTTTTGTAGCTTATAGGGGCGATCTTAGCCTACTAAATATTCCTGAGGAAATTACATTATCAAGAAGGTTTTGACCAAAGACATGTCTCAGCCGGAAAACCGTTCATCATGATTCTTTGTTTCGATGGAGAAAATATAATCGCCAGTTTTTTTTATAAATACGGCATATAACTGGTTAGGTAATAATTTTTAGATGTTGTGCTCGTTTGACTTACAAATTCTTTATAGTTCGATTGTTGGAAGTAGAAAAATTCTAAAGACCTGCAGAAGCTCACATCGTGATGGTAAAAATCAAATTTTTCAGCATGCAAGAGTTTAAGCACTTAATTTTGTAAACGTAGAACCACAGCAATCATTCGCTCTCTCTTATGTTAACCTGTATTTAATGAATGTCAAGTGCGTAACCGCGGAAAACTCCAAGAAATTGTTCACACATGCCACTATAGGCCTGTAAGACGTTACTAATCTAAAACGACAGGTAATACGCTTTAATTCATACTGTGATTTATACTTATAATAAATCATACTTTATTATGCTATAGTAAAACTACCGTTTCTGAAGCCAAAAATGGGGGACTTCTTTAAATATGTGATTCGGTGGCCGATAGGACAGGTATTACTAAGGAAGCAAAAGGGCCTTGTTTCTTATCAGCTTCGCTTTTTCAATGGCGACGTCAATCGATGGCTCTTTTGGAATTACTCTCTTTAAATAACGGCTAATGTCTGGACAGCCGCCTGTTGATGACTGGAGTAAGTACTGTAATGGCTGTTTCACTATTTCGCTCAAGAAGAAAAAGATCTTCCATATTTTAAAATTCAATTGGCTCTATTATGGCGACCTTAAGTCCAGATTTGGCTTGACTCACTCTTTATTCATAACGACTTATGTCTGAAAATCTGCGTACTGTCAATGCAATTAAGTACTGCAATGGCGTTGGCTCTTATCCTCTCCAGAAAAATAATCTTTGTTTTCATTCTTTACACTTTCTCAATGGCGACATGGGGGCTGGAATTTCAGGAATCACGCTCTATACATAACAGCGTGCACGTTGAAGGATGATTGTTCTTGACTACTGGAGTGTGTGATACCATTGTGTTGTCTGTTGTTCGCTTAAGAAAAAAAATGTTTCGCTTCATTTCCGTAATGACGACATCAGGAAATGACTCTGCTGAAATCACTCCCTAAAAGAAACGGGTTATGTCTGGTGGCCCGCTTGTCAACAGCTAAAGGTTGCACTGCACAGCTGGTATCTCTTATGAGCTCAAGAAAAAAAAACTTCTTATTTTTATTTGCTTTCTTAATGTTGACCCCAAATCAGGTCCCAATGGGAATCACGCCTCATATGTCTGGAATTTGCTTTATTACTGATTGAAGTTTGTACTGCACTGTAGGAACTGTGTATAAATTCAAAAAAATAAATATCTGTTTTTATATTTATTTCGCTTTCTTAAAGTCGACATCAAGTCAAGCATGAGCGGTTATCACTCTTTATGAATAACCGCAAATGTGTCGAAGCTTGCTTCCTCCTGAATGGAGTGCGCTCTGCAATTGCCGTGTCAAGAAGAACATATTCACTTTTTCTTGATTCATTCGGTTTTTTCTCTTGGCGATATTAAGTCTACGTTTTGCTGGTATTATTTTTCAAGATATGCTTAATTAATGTTTCTAAATGATATTGTTTTTGTTATGTTTATATTAATTAGGTGGGTGAACGTCTTTTCAAATTGGTGCGATAAAATTGGATCATCAAAAGCTGGCGCTTTCGTTTGGGAAGTAAACAAGATATATATTTCTAATGGCCGAAGGGGCAATGGTTAGTTTCATAATTTATAACCGTTTGCTAATGTCACATTCAAGAATTTAGTACGAGTGAATTTGCTTCAGGATTTCTTTAACGAGGATGAATACACTTCATAGTTTCGTACCTATAGAAAGCACACAATGTCAAAAGCAATACGAAGAAAAAACAAGATGTAACACCTAATTTAGTATTAAAATTATATACTGATTCCGTGTATTTTTTTATTTGGGGACAGTTGGTGGTAGGGTAATGTACTGAAGAAGAGGAAATTTTTGCACTGTTATGCTTGTAACTAACTGGAATTATTATAGAATAAGAAAAAGAAGAGGTAATGCTTAATCCTCTGTTTGATCGAATTTTCTGCTCAGTTGTCGTATTTAATTTGTGTAGAATCTCGGATGTGTGTCATGCAGCCTGCTGCAATAAGTAATAATACGGAACAACTTTTATTTTCCGACAGTGTTAAAGATAATAGCCGAAACATGCCTGAAAATAGTGGATCCTGGTTTTTGAGAGTGTTCTACAGTCAACATTTGGTGGAGGAGATTCTAGTAACAGCCAGAAAAAAGTAATGGTGATTGCTGTTGGTATTTAGTGGTTTGCTGATCCCATTATTTAATTTATTAAGACTTTAGATAAGATGTTGTTTGTGATTTAATGACGACGAATGTTATTACTGTGCATGGTCTCGGTTTATATATTTGGCTGTGATGTTTGAGGAATTATTGTATTGTGATGACGTACGCTGCCGCTTCCTACTTATCTGCGAATATTGGTTGATATTAACTTGATTCTATGGACTGCCCGGATGTGTTTATTAAAACAGTGAAGCCATGTGGATCATTATTCTTACAAGTTTCCGAAGAAAAATAAAGCTACCAGCATACAGCAAAGGAAATATTTCCTAAAGTTATCTTCATTATATTAGCTTTGTAAAAATGTACATCAAATAACATAAATCTTGAATGCGATCCTTCAATTATATTGAGGCACCTTTAGCAAGATCCTAAAAGGTAGATCATCAATGACAGTATATCAATGATAAAATTGGAAGTTTAATTAGACTTTAGAATTTCTACATGCTTAGCTATATCTAATACAAAAAATACAATAATTATGCTGGTAAGACAGTTGCATATTCCTGGTTGGGTTCTTCAGGGTGTTTTTTATCCGAGTTGCAATCATTAAAATATGTGGTTTGAAGTTCTACGCTCATGTTTTCAGAAGTCGTGTGATGTTGAACACAAATTTAAACCCACAAATGGATAATATAAACGTCAGAGGATTAAACTGATGTTCTTAAGTGATATTGAAGTACATTAATTATCATTATCGCGGCCAAAACATAAAAAGTCGCGATAAGTATCCTTACTAAACAACAAGAATCTTTGAAGCAGATATTAAGTTAAGTGTACATGGTCGATAGAGTTAGTGTTGAAAATTCGGATAAATGTTTTTTGAATAAAAAACGCTATACATATTCCATTTATTCTTATCAAAACCCTTAAAACCTGAAAAAGTGCTTTTAATGTGCTTATTTTTTTTTGTAGGGAAAGGCAGCGCAGCTGTCTTTCAAAATTTTATTTAATGTCCCGGTGGGACTAAAAGGGGGGTGAGATTTTTATAATTGAATAGTTTTTTTGTAAAGTAACAAAGCATAATGTCAAGGGGTGACAATGAGGACAAATAAAACGGTCGACGTATTTCTTAAAGGCAAATAATGTACTACTAATCAGCCAGCGATTGAAAGTGTAATTGCCATACGATAGACAGGCAGCGTGTTAGTACCGTGGTGGTAGTGAAAGGTTGATCGTCAAACACTAGTTGCCAATGGGATCTCCAGATCCCTTGCAATATACAACCTATAACGGATATAAACGTCAACGAAGTGGCAACAGGAGATCTTGTGTTGTGTAAATCACCGAAGTCAAGCGCAAGGAGAATGGATAGTATTCGACCAGGTACGATTGTTACGTTTGGAAAGAAGGTAGACAAACACTGAAGCCAGATAGCTTGTTTAGTGGGACAGTCATATAGAAAGTGGTGTAAAGTATCCTCAGTTTGTGGACAATGGATACAACCAGCAGTAGGAAAGGAGTCCGGGATGATACTGTGTAAGAGACTTTTGTTAGGCAACTTGTGATGAATCGCACGATACCATATTGTAAGAATGCTGGGGGAAATGGGTAAACCCCAAACGTTTTTCCATTTGCCTATACTAAAGGTGGTAGTGGGCTTTGGAGGAAACAAAGAATCACGTAGCAGTATTCCCAATTGTTTCGGATTATCGAATGCCAGAATAAATGTGGACATTTGAGAGTCGAGAAGAGGACGGAGATCGATAGACCCAGTGGACTCTATTCGAGAACCCAGGAGACGACCGAAGTTGCTTGTAGACTGGATACACCCACTGGCGTTTGCTACACGGAACTTACGAAGTAACGTTGGAAATCTAGTTTCGCGATCAGATCGTTGTCGAAAGATATGTGTATCGGGATCCACTATGAAGAAATCGCGTACCAATATCTTTGACATACTGGCGCTGTTACGAGGAAAGACCACGGAAATAAGCGATGCAGAGGCTGGAATGTCAGGCGTTCGCGGAGTTGGAATAACAATTGAAGCCAAATCCAAGTGTAGAATTGTCGCCAACGACAGGTTAGACTGACTAATGTCACAGGTTGGTAAGGAGTCCATAAGGGAGAAAAGCAACACGAAAGAATTGGATGTTAACGAACGAAACCCTCGTCTTTTTGTTGAAAACAGCAGTGGCCATAGATGAGAGAAGGCTCCTCCAGATGCAATGAGGGATAGGCCGTATTTGAGATAGGGGACACACGTGTGTAGAAAAGACCGATCATTATATACAGGCTGTTGTAGCACTGCGGGAGCAATAATCAAGTCAGCCAGCCAACGCCAGTGGAGTTTAAGTTGTTGAACTAGAGGATCCAAAATGCCAACACCGCCTTTTGTTTTGTACGGAACAAAGTTGCGATATGCAATTCGAGGAAATCGGGATGCATTAAGAAAAGTGCTGCAAATTCCTCGTAAGCGATCAATTTGACCTTTGGTCAGAGGAACTATTCGTAATACGTGCCATAATTTGGAGAGCAGAAGGGTGTTGAGAACTACGGTTCGGCCTTTAATGGATAAGTTACGTTCAGAGTGAATATCACATCCGTGTTGTATCTTTTGTATTAATAGGTCGATCGCTAGGTTTTTCTGGGATGCGTTAAAGTATAGTGGATATCCAAGGTAGATTAGAGCAGTAGGGGAATGTCGATCATGCCATGAAGTAATGGGTGTTTCCCTTGAACTGAGGTAGGTCGTCCAATAGTGACTTGATTTGCCTGACAAGGAGAAAGCTTGGGTTTTAGCAAAATTTAGTTTGGCATTGGAGGCGAGGGTATACTGGTTAATGAGTCGTTCTAAGCAAATAAAATCTTGATGGGACTGTAAAAACACAAGAGTGTCATCGGCATAGGCCATAACTTTTAAAGACTCCGGGGATGGTTCGGCTACTAATTCTGGAAAAGTGAAGCCATCGAAATTTGTTGCCTGTTGAATAGAACGAAGGAATGGATCAAAAGCAATGTTAAACAGCAGAGGTGAAATGGGATCACCTTGCCGTAGACCTCGTTGTTGTAAAACAGGTGTTGACAGGTGGCCATTAATGTTGATGTGAATCTTGGTATTAAAAAATAAAGTGCAAAGTGACGATATCATTGGGCTGGGTATTCCAAATTGGGTCATCATTCGTGCTAGATATGACGGATGGATTCGGTCATAAGCTTTTTCTTGGTCTAGTAATAGTCCAATAGCGTTAGATGAGGTGTGTTCGGCTATAGACATTACAGCTTGCAAAGTTTTTCCATTTTCACCAATGAATCGACTAGGCATAAATCCCATCTGTTGTGGACTGATCAGATCATTCATGTACATCATTAACCTGGAATTCAACATGCGAGTAAAGAGTTTGGCATCTGTGTTGATCAGACTAATTGGTGTATGATTACTTAGATTGGTGAGATCACCTTTTTTGGGGAGTAGGATCATACAAGTTTTGTTCCAACTAGGAGGAAAAATACTTTCCATGAGAGCATCATTGTACACTTGTATAGCCACACGTATTGCAGTTGCATTATGTAAAACATGAAAAAGTATTTGATATGGAATTCCATCTATTCCGGGACTACTTTGTGAGGGAGTTCGTTTAGCAGCTTCCAATAAGTCGTCTTTAGTGAATTCGGTTAACAGATATTCGCGTTGACTATCATCAAGCACCACAATGTTAGGTATTGTGTTAGCTAGCTGATCTGTTGCATTTACATCGATGTCGTCTGGAGTATATAGATTCTGATAGAAAGAATGAGCGGCACCGGTCAAAGTTGCAGGAGTTGTACATGATGCTGATGTGACTGGATGTGTCAATTCCGGAATGAAGCTCTTAGTGAGGCGAGCTGTAATAGAACGTTTTAGGAAAGAAGGCGAAGATTCACCTGTTTCCTTCCAAAATTTTTTGGCTCGTAAAGAGTCATTGGTAGTTATTTCCTCTTGCAGACCTTGAATTTTTGCCTCCACTTTGGAAAGTTTAAATTGCAAAACAGCAGGAGTCAATGATGCGTCGTTGTGTATATAAGTTCGTTTTTGCTGTAGCACATCTAAATGTTTCTTGCGCCAATTGGCATGATGACGACCCGTTTTACGTGCAACTTTTTTAACAGTTTCCTTGATACGATCCCATCGAAGCTGAGGGCTAAGATTAGGAGGAAACATTGAGCAGGTTTTATCTATCTCGTGGTGCATTGAATCCAAAAATTTTGGGTTAGAAGCTAAGGCCGGATTTGCTCGCCAAAGTCCTTTTCCTAAATGGGTAAAACTGCACTTAAAAGAAAAGGTCAAAAGAGCATGGTCAGTCCATGCTGGTGATATAAATTCCACGTTGGATTTGATTTTATCAGAGAATAAATCAGTTGTCGAATATATATAATCAATAGTAGACATCTGTTGACCCCGTCGAAATGTCGGTGATATAGTAGCTGAGTCCAAGCAATTTCTAAAATTGGATTGAAGCTCTTGATTCCAGCGAACTTGGTGGTTAGCCAAAGCTCGTGTGCCAGACAAAGTATTGGATACATCACTAAGACTAAAATTAAAATCACCAGTGATGATTGTTCGAGTAGGCAAACTTGGCGTACTGGAGGGAAGATCGACTGTAGACATATCGTCACTGGAGCGAAGAAAAGGCATTTCAATGATGCCTGAAAAAAATTGCTGACGCTCAGCGAGTTGTGCTGGCCCATATATAGTAACAACAGTGAGAGGATCAAAGGTACGATGAACATGAGTAATGGTACACTTTATCACCCGTTGGTCTATTGTTATGAAATCTGGAGTTAGCTGTAATGAAGGGTTAAAGCAAACAATGCCACAATGTTTGCTCCACACTGTTTGTTTGGTTTGAAATAAATTATCAAGAAGTAACTTCAATTCGGTAGTTGAAGCGTGTGTTTCTTGTAGAGTAATAATGTCTAGAGGTGGGTTCTGTTTACGCAGAAAGCGGATAAAGTCTTGACGACGAGAAGGTTCATTGGTTTTGACAAGGCTGCGACAGTTTAAGGTAGCAATCCTGATAGTGCTTGAAAGGAATGATTCCACCAAAAAAGGTTCTTGAGTAATATTAGAAGGAGAAGGAATTACCGACTCTGTTGTTGTAGTGGTATGTGAATTAGTAATGGTTGAATGATTTGAATTATGTAAATTCATAGAGTGAAATGTTTTTTTTTTTTTTTTTTTTTTTTTTTTTTAAAGAAAAATGTTGGAGATACTTAAATCTGCCTCCTCATCAGGCAGACGTCTTCCGAATGGAAGATATCGGTGAAGAGGAGGAAGGGTCATATTTGACAGCAGCGACACCTTTGTTAGCACGAGGAGAGACTCGCTGGTGAGTTGTGGCAGAATTGGCAACTGTGGTTGGGGTAGTCTTGGGGACACTGGTATTGGCGGCCGATCTTTCTTCAACGATGACTGGTGAATCGTTTGAAAGAAGTGGTGGCTCTTCAGCATCTGTTAACCGATCATTATCATCTTCAGAAACATCCATCATGGATTCATTGTCTGATAATACCGTAAAATAGTTGGATGGTTGAAGCACTGGTACATCCTCGTTGGCTGGGTTGACTGCGGTGGTACTGGGTGTGGTAACATTATCGTCCACATTGACTGACGGTACAGTATTAATTAAAACCTTATTAATGCTTGGGACAAAAGGTTGTTCTTCGTTACGAACTCGCTTTTTTGAAGATGCGATCGAGTTATCGTGAGCGCGGGGACAATGGCGGGCTAGATGACCACGTCGATCACACAGGTAACACGTCTTACTTATGGTTGGAATCTCTTGACAGTCCTTACGGGTATGACCCATTTGTTTGCAATATACACAATGGGATTCCATCTTAGCCCATTTACCAAGACAGAAGGACTGGTTACCTAAATCGATTTTATACGTGAGCTTATCCCAGGCTTTGGGGTTAGCTGGATCAATTGATCTGTCCAAGAAGATAGCACCGTTGCCACAGAAAGCTGTGTTGGACTCATCGTCGAGGTAAATGGTGACGTCTCTCACGTTACCGAAACGAGAAAAATTGTCGACCAACGTGGTGTGTAGATCGGCTACTGGCAAGAAAGGTAATTTTGAAAGATGGACCTTCAAAATGATGTTGTCCTGAGGGACAGCAGGAGTGGCGTAAAACTTTCTGTCGTGCCCAATAACAATAGGATTGTTTACTGCATCGTCGACAGCTGATTGGTCATTCAAAATGACTTCGATAATTTTGCCCTGACTGTCATCAGTGGCATGAGTACCGAGACAGGTACCAAAAGGAAAACGCACATTCCGTGCTTTTTGAAATTCAGGCATTAAGTTTAAAGATTCTTTTTCAACAAAGTAAAAGACGGCATGTTTATAACTACTATTACGATGAATGGCTGGTTTTTGATCTTTAAGGTCAGTAATGGGTTTGAAGGTGGAGTCTCCAAGAGAGATGGTAATTCGAGATTTCGAATTGGGATTATTTCGGTATGCTCGAGGTGGTAAGGCTTGTGCAGCCACATCTCGAAAAGAGCGTGTTAGTGTCTTTGAAGGGCCATGATTATGGTTCTCAAGAGATGTTGAGGGTACCGTCATGTTTTTAAAGCGAAAGAAAGACGTTTAATGTGCTTATGGAAGCGGTCAAAAATAATAATTTCTGAACCAATAATACAAAGCGTTATGGCTTAAAATCATGGAATACTAGCGAATACACTTTCATGATGGGGTTCACAATTCCTATGTATCGACTATGATTTAGGACCTTAATTGATCAATAGATGGTAACTATGCGTATTGGACTCCATATCAATAGATTACTTTTGACTATAGATGTAAGATGATTTTCAAGTATATACAGGAATACAGATTCATTGCGTGATTGGTTAATTATAGACTGCCAATACGTTCTTCTTGATTAGTAGAATTTGTTTGCATTATGGGTTTTTTGACCAGCATAATTCTGTAGTGGGGATCCCCCTTCCACCCAAATTTCCCATCCCCATTCGACGTAAAACAACCCGCACCGGCCGTAGCAGTTTAATCCATAACATTTTTGTGACTGGATTTTCGCTCAGCCAGTGACTGCATTCTAGCTGTTTTAATAGGGTCGGACCTCATCCGTTTTTCTAAAAATAAGATGAGGTCTGAGGGTAATTATACGGGATATGTGACAAAAAATCTGATTTCTAACGCTAGCAAAACGTGATATCTCAAAAAAATGGATTAGATCCGACCCTAACCATAACGTTTTTCCAAGGAAAATATAATCCCTACGGACACCCCGCACTCTCTAACGTTCGATGAACGATGCTGAATCAAAACTATTTTAAAACAGCCCTCATTATATCGGGTGCCTAACTTTAGATTTGGATATTTAAGCAGATGTTTTTCCCTTATTTTGATTTGATATCGACTCAAATTTTCAAAATTATAGAAGGAAAAGTTGTATGGAAAATATAACAAAAACTATGGCTACATATATATTTGGAATGATCTTTCTGTGGAAATAAAACTGCGCTCGATTTCGTTACAATACACATTGAGTCAATATTCCACACATACAAATGTAAAAGTAATAAAATAACTAAGAGAGCATTCAATAAAAAAAGTCCCTTGTTTTTTCGATTCTCTTCTTTTCGTCCTCTATCTTTTTCTCTATTTTTTTATTAGTTTTTTTCTCTTCTCTATTTCCATTTTTTTTTCTCCTCTATTTCCCTTTTTTTTTTCTTCTCAATTTCCCTTTTTTTTTTCTTCTCCTTTTTTTTTTTTTTTTTTTTTTTTTTTTTTTGGTATCTGTCTCGTAGCTTTAGCGGATTTGAGCCGTTTAATAGTATCGAAGAACTTAATTCTTTGTATGTATTTTGAGATGTAGCTCGGAACCTCTGGTATGATACGCTTTATCTTTTATAACAACTATAGGGCATTTAAGAAATGTGGGACGGGGTTTTGAACCAGCCCTGTTTTCAATGCAAGCGTATTTACTTCGTTTAGCTACTTTTTTTTTGTATGCAATTCTTATTTACCTTGCTTCACTTTTAACTACACGGATAAACACGTTCGTCTAGATCTTTGTACACCCAATTTTAAGCTCGTTATAAATGTCAATCTGGACCTTTTTAAGTTCATTTTTTAGGCTCATTATTAGTAATAAGTCGGAGCATTTCACGTTTACTTTTTATGTTTGGTATTGATGTCAGCCCGGATAAGTTACTGTCAACTTTTTTGCGTAATATAAATGTTATTTCTTTAAAGAATTTCTTATCCTCGTCAAACTTATATAGAAAAGACATCAGATTTTCAATACAAAAAGACCAAAATCTAGTGGTTTCCAATAAAACGTCTTGAGGAGGGACTATTTACGACCCTTAACCATACAGCAACACTAACGCTGAACAAATAATATTATTAGGTGATCCCCCTAGCAAAGGTAACGACGAATGGTACTACATGTAAAACAAACATTTATAACTTAAAGGTACTGTTAACATCATTTAGATATAAGTGCATATACGCTTTCTAACATCCGCTAAAGTGTATCACTCAGGCCAAAAAGTCTTCCTTAAATATACGTATTTACTTTGTCAAAAACTAGAAGAAACAAAAATTCAAACTGCCCAGTTAGAAAAAATGTTTTTTTCGCTAAGAAATAAAGACAAATATATATATACATTGGGATCCAGTTATATAGGTAAGTAAATGATTCTGTTATGATTCAGTTTCAATACTAAAGTACAAGTAAATTTGTTTTTTTTAAAAACGACGGTTTTAAATGGATAACTTGGGATAAGAACTTGAGCCAAGTTACAGTGTCGATACCATGATATGAGTGAGATGTCTAAATGATTTGGTCCTATGGCGCCGCCCTATGGTCTTAAATTTTGATCTATCTGTTGAGGATAACATAATAATACACCTAGAGTAGAACTATCGGAGATGATCCAATAAGGACATGATTTCATATAATCACACTGGTGGGAATTAGTCGTTCCACAATTCACCGCTATCAATAAAACAATGCTGTGTAACGTGTATCGAGCGAAGTGTCTCATAGGACCTGAGCCATACGTATATGGAAATTAGTGCTATTATTTGTATAATTGTTTATTTACTTCGTTATATTTATTTATTTCTTGACCTCGGTAAACTAAGTTTGGTAAATCATAAACCTGTTTACGTCGCTTTGGTCTTTCCTTCTTCCTTCTGCCTTCATTTCCCATATTTAGTAGAACAGTCGATTAAGTGATGACTGTCAAGGTTTTGCTTGTTATGGAATCACCGGTGCAGGACGCTGTCAATAACCTCCTCTTGATACCTTTCAAATTATATATAAACACCCCTTGATAATTTTGTAGAATTATCTCTATCTTCTTTTTAAATAAAATTAGAGACCACTTAGTCCTAAAAGTACTTGGCCTTTCCCTTTTCTATTTCAGAACACCGTCTCACCATAGAATATGTTTGATTGGTCACATGAGCTGCCAAATCCTAGTTGCATATGTATGCAAATCTGTATATGGAATAGCAATGATTTTCAGCCAACCTTCCATGACTCCAAAGGAAAGTTAGAACATTTTCCCCAATGGCTTTTATATTTTATCATAACGCCATTTTTTGTAGTTAAGGAAATCTATCACATGGTATTTACATATTTACGTACTAATTAAGTTAGTGTTATTTCACAGTGGAAATGGCAAAGCTGTTGCAATAATAGCGCAAGTGGAATATCTTTCATCAGCCAGGTACTTTCATTTTTTGTAGGAACGTCATTTACTGCTTATTGGACCACGGAATCTTTACTACCAGCACGTTTCTTGAACCTGTATGATTTATCCAAGTCGTAAATGTTATTAAATACTCTGGAATATTAAGGAAAGCATATCAGATGCCAATATTTTCAGAAGCGACATCGTCTGGAAAGACCGTTGTTTTAACCTCGTTACGCACATATTAATTATGCCAGACAATAAAGATTTTTCTCTAAGGTCAGCGAATATAATTAATTAAGCCCGTCATTTCAGGTTACTTTCTCGCGTTGTTCATCACGAACAGAATATTATTTTGCGTATTTGGAACACTCGAAGACACGTTCATCTTCATCTCAAAGATAGCCACAGAGAAAGAATAGACTTATTCCAGAGCCGTCGTTATTACAATCTTCTTATAGTTGGCCTACTAGTACGCCCAACGTTTATAAAATAAACATTAATATTTTCATACACTAGCTTTGAAATCTTTAAGAGACGTAGAAATTAAGAAAACCAAAAGCCAATAAAAATTCTTGCGTGTTCCTCTACTGGTAGACACAGTCTTGTCAGAACACCACACATACTACTGAGTGATTATAAAAAGATTTTCAGCCTTTACAACAAATTTAGTCTATGGTGTACGAGAACTTAGACCTGTCAGTATGCTGTGAACAAGGCGCGTAATATTTATCCTTTTCAACTTTATTTTGACACAGTCACCGCAAATCTGAAGAATGCCATATGTAAACTTTATTATTTTGACTCAAAATAAAAACCAACAAAACCGATACTACATAATCCAATTCCGTAATACGACTCAAATCAGAATGAATAGATATTCATAATAGCGTTCGTATTAGGTAGCAATAAATTTGCCCCGACGTTCTTGGAAAACTAACACCCCTATTTTTACGGAATGATCTTAGATAAATTTACAATATAAATATGCATACAAGCACGACCACATGTTAACCTGTTGAACTGTCAAGCCAGATACCGTATGAAACATGTTTGAGCTGTAAGAAGAACGAATTTTTGATTTGGTGCTGGGATATTGTATTGATTATTTCAATAAAAAGATTTTACCGTGTTACCCGAAAAAACGTTCTTAAAATTACTGTAGAAATTGATTTTTTTAATTACGGACTCGTATAGTAATCACACATTTAAAGCGCGATGACTAACGCAAGTAAATAAAAAAGAATTTTGACGGGTAAAAGTGCGTTTTTTTGGTTTTTTTTTTCCGACAAGCATTCCTTCGAGGTCATGATCTTGACATCATCCGGAAACAAGGCATCGAAGTATAAAATTGAACCGGTCATGACAAGCGTTTTTAGCAACATTAAAGTTTTGGGAAACCTCCTATTCATTGTTGGTTGTCAATTTGTAGATTTATTGTTTTAAACGAACTAATACAAAAGATGTCAAATCCGACGAAAGACTTTCTGGCTCTTTTATGTCTCATGAGTCTTTCGATGTGCTAATTTTATGCAGGTGACTATATTTTTGACCTACATTTATATTTTTCTCAAAATTAATAGACGATTTACCCTGTGTAGATAAATACTCATATGGCATAAATAACAGACTGGAAAGGTATGCAATTAAATAGATATATGCCATTCCAGTAGTATATCATCGAAACAAGAAATGAACGCTAAAATACAGGAATATTCCAAGAACTACTAACATCATTTGTCATATGTATGGAGATACGTTGTACCATGCACAGAGTCTATGCTTTTTTTCAGATGATCCGACAATGTATGGTATAAACATAAAAAAGGTCTTGGGTGTAAACCATGTCGCATATTTCGTTGGTTTATTTCAAGGAGCACTTCTATAAGATTTCGTCTGGTACTACGTGAGTCCTATTTTATTGCATATAGTTTTCCACCCAATACTTCTACCATATGGCGTACATTATTTTGTCTAATGCTTTGCTTTGCATTGGTTTAAAATACAAATAAACTTTTATTATTTGTTTTTAGAATTTATTATCGGGCCTAATCATTACATCAATTTAGCCTATTTGTCGAGAAGCTACCTTTAAAAGACGCTTTTTGGATGGTTTACCATGAAAAACGATTTATTTATATTTATATATATAAACGAGATTTGGCTGCAATAGAATATACACATACCCTGTATTCAAAACAATAGAGACCGCCCGTTTATATCGCCATCCAACCGTTTGTATCACTGTAATTACGGTGTACCCATTAATTTGAA
Organism: Mucor mucedo; assembly: GCF_025094135.1. Classification (NCBI taxonomy): domain Eukaryota; kingdom Fungi; phylum Mucoromycota; class Mucoromycetes; order Mucorales; family Mucoraceae; genus Mucor; species Mucor mucedo. The sequence continues at coordinate 15,641 of NW_026252548.1, read as the reverse complement.
GCATACATGCATTAATCTTGAGTATCCATCCATAGCTTTTAAGCATACATCCATAGATTTTAATCATTCATTCATTAATTTTAAATGTCCATGGATTGATATTGTCGTCCTGACCCTTACATTATTTTTCTTTCGAACACTTTACGTGAATTCATGATCGTTTCATTTGTTGAGGGAATTGCTGTCTGAAAACACCGGCTGTTGTCGAACCATCATCAATTTTACTCGCGGTCCTAATTTGTATCGATACATCCACTGTTAAATACAAAGTTACGAGATGCGTTACTAACATATTGGTTAGCTTTGAGATCTGTAATTCGATCCATGTTGGAATATGATCCTCATAGTAACACCTAAGCTACGTCGCCAAATAATTACTGTTTAGGATGCCAGTATGGCTGGTTTGAATTACCATTATTAAATCATTCTCTCGAAGTTTACGGATCTTGTAGTGTTTCCTAAACAGTTAACGCTAACGAATAATAAGAGAAAACCAAAAGTAATCTACAATATTATACCCAGTTAAGATTACATCGGGAGAAGCAAAAATTTAGGGCGGTCAAAAACGGCTAAAACTTCTTTGCCTACAAGGTAATGAGGGTAATGTAAAGTGAAGACTGAGTCATGTGAAATGTACGACATTCAGTGAGTCAGGGCAAAAAAGAAGACGCCAGGGGAAAATAAAAATCTAGATTACAGTTAATTAAATTAGAATTTAATACGTTCAAATATAAGAGTCTTTACAACAGAATCAGACGGCAGATTTTAAAAGACATTGGTTAAGGATCTTACTAATTGGAATGAGGAGATCGAAGGTTACAAGAAATGTACATGACTTGTATAAGCGTGAGTTGTTTGTTAGTTTTCTCGTTTGAGACATTGAACAACGGAAATTAGCACTATTATTTACATTAGACAAAGAAGAAAAAAAGGAAATGTCCAAGAAGAACTAAAAAAAAAAAAAAAAAAAAAAAAAAGATTCTTTTAAAAACCAAGGTCACACAAACATAATTGATCCTCCAAAAACTATCAGCCTTTATTTAACATAAAACATAGCGTATGAGCAACAACAACCCTCGCTTACGTTTGAAGTTTTTTAAGATCAATATACTAAACGCAACTAATTGCTTACTGTCGTCAGGACTTGCTCTCGGGTTTTTTTTTTCAAATAAATCTACTTTTTGGAACTCCGGATAATACCTCCATAACCTTTTCTTTCGTTCCTTAATGACTTTTAACCCATACTTATAAATTGCCTTGCCCATGTTTATAATCAAGAACACGCGGACTCGTAGAAAGCAAGTCCAACAAACCTAAAATTATTCACCTGTGCATTGTGCTGGAAATATGTATATTACACCCAATACTGTAACTAGTTGTAACAGTCATTTTAATAGGTTCATAAAAACGTTGGGAATTCAAATGACGTTTGTCTCTAATGCAGCTCCAGGTTTAAAAGTGTCACAGTAACACCCTATGTTCTCTATTTTTGCCATGTTACAACTAGTTTGTCTTTATTTAAACTTTTCAATGTAAAGCATTTGACTGACAGTACAATTTGAGTGTTAATTTTGAATCTATTCATTAGAGATAATCTCCGTGATTCTTGAATATCAGCAGATTAGTATGAAATAAAGAAAATAATGCGGTGGGATTTGTAGTTACTATTGAGAAGACATCCCTCTCTATGGGAAATAAACGAAATGACATGGCTATAACCTGATGATATTTACAGCTGAGCCAGCTTATAATACCTAATAACTTTTGATAAGAGATACCAATATTTTGTATGTCACTCTTTTTTATTGCATAAAATTACATAAAATGCTCGGGGATAATTTATTCTTAAGACCACGAGTGCGAATTAACTGAAATTATAAATAATCCATTCAACATCATATGATGAACCATCATTACCCAATAAACATATCTTTCATATCCTTAAGTATTTGAATATACACTATTTCCCGAAATTATTGGCGCACTTTTCAAAAAAAATTAGGCTCATTGAGAGAAAAAAAATTGCTTCAAAGTCCGAAAAAAAATAGGTTCATTGACAAATCAGAATTTGACCCATAAATAAAAATGCTTAGGCTCAAAAAAATAGAAAAAATTAGCCCAAAAAAATATTAAATGTTAGCGCAAAATTAGATCTTTCTTTTTATTAAAATGAACACCTTTTTGCTTGACGATGGTACAGGACGATTACACGATGACACTGGAAATGAAGTAGCAGTTCTTGACATGGAGGTCGACGACGACCTTTTTCCTTTGGGCGAGATAACTGAATATAGACAATATCTCGATCTGAAGCCAACCGAGAAAGCTCCCAAACAACGCAAGGCACCTAAACGAGAGGTAATTGAGGCAAGTCCTTCTCAAATAGCTACCGATAAAGGGGGTAATCCGGGAACTTATAGATCTTACAAGGATGAGGACAAGGAAGCTCTTTTTTTTTTAATTTATGAAAAAGGATGTAGCGTCCGTAGTGCCGCATCAAAATTAAATATACCTCCCACGACTGCTCGCAACTGGCTTAAAAAAGAAGAAGAGAACAACAATGTGGAAGTAACTGGAAGAAAACCTGGCAGCGGTAGACCAGCAGGAAGACCAACTGTTTTCAATGATGAACATAAAGGATATTTGACTGAGCTGATTGACAACAAGCCTGATATTGTGCTGGACGAAATGATCGAAAGCTTGACGACTCAGTTTATTGATCTTGACATTTCTAAGTCTGGTTTGCATAGATTTGTGACCGAAAAGTGCAACATCAGTTTGAAAAGAGCACATTTTCATTCAGTGGAACGAAATAGCCCAGCAAAACTTGAGGAAAGATATGAATGGGTCAAGAAATGGCAGGACACTGACATGGATTATATGAGCAATTGTGTATTTGTGGATGAAGCAGCATTTCATATCAACATGAAACGCTCTTTTGCTTGGTCAAAAAAAGGTACTAGAGCAGTTGTCCAGGTTCCAAAAACAAGAGCTAGAATGACAACTATACTTGGTGCTGTATCTAGTCTCGGCGTTGTAAATATGAGAGTTAAGCGTCCAAAAGCGGTAGCTCCTCAAAAGAAAAGGAAAGCAAATGGGGGTGTAGTGAATTCTGCCAATGTGAAAGGGAGAGGTGGTACTGTTACAGGCCATTACTTTAACTTTATTGCCAGTACATTGGATGTTATGGACCAGCATGACGAGTTTAAGGGGCATTACATCATTATGGATAATGCACCCATTCATACAAATAAGGATATACAGCTGTATATTGAGGGCAGGGGTTACGGTTGCATTTATCTTCCGCCCTATTCACCTGAGCTCAATCCCATTGAACAATTTTGGTCAGTGTGTAAGAGTAAGCTCAAAAGAGAGACGCTTTTAAGTGAAGAAACCTTGACCTCCAGAATCCAAGATGCCTGCAACAGAGTTCTCTTGAGTGATTTGAAAGGATTCTGTAGGTATTCTGTCTCCAAGTTCAGCGATTGTATCGAGCGTAAACCTTTATAATGCATTCACAATTTGGTGCACTTGGCTCACCCTCAATCTGTTCCATTTTATTAAGAATTTTTAAGCCTTTTTTTTTATATATCTGAACCAATTTTATTTTTGTAAATAAACCTATTTTATTTCGGACTTTGAAGCAATTTTTTTTCTCTCAATGAGCCTAATTTTTTTCGAAAAGTGCGCCAATAATTTCGGGAAATAGTGTATGTTGATATACAATAAATAAAAAAATTAAGGTAAAACTAATCTCGCATTTGAGAAATAAAGGCTAAAACTGTTCACAAGGAACAACTAAATCAGTGATTATCTTTCTGCTGTATTAGTAAGACTGTACGATTGTCATTCAAACCATACTAAAATTTTGAGACTTTTGGACTCTCACTTGGGCTTTCTAAAAAGGAATTTAATTTTTTTTTAAAGCAAGTCATGGTATGCGTTATGAAACTCGAATTGTTTTCTATATAAACATACATTGCTCAATGGCGTAACAAAAAATAACGTTTTAACCTTCAAAGTAAATTAAACAGCTTGTACGAGTGGAAATCACATGCCATCTGTTTTTTTTGTGGCTAGCATTTTGACGTAATACATCGTTTTTCTATTTTTTAAAAAATGCTGTGACTCTAAGATGAACAATAATTCCTCCCTTCATTACAACTCTACGTCCCCAACAAAAACTATTGCTAAATAAATCTTTTTTTTGAAAAACAATGTAAATGTAGAATTTTTAAAGAAAGAAAAAGAAAGTTTATTTTCCATCTTGTCTGTCACCAAAACCAGAAAGTCGTTTTAATCCTTTATCCCCTATTAAATTAAAAAATGATTTTACCATAAAAGTTAGTCAAATTTTTGCTAACATTGTTTTTGCGTGCGATATACCTTTTTGCATGGGGATGGCTGAGAGGGTCTTAAGCCCAGCATTGTCCCTTACTCGGTGAGAACGGACGTCTTTAAGCCCCGCAATCACACCAGCCGGAGAAAGAGAAGAAGACACCTCAGCAGCAGAAGAAACAGCCGAGCCAGAGCAAGGAATTGACACACAAGGTGCAACAGACACCAAGGGAGAAGGCAAGCAAACATCCATTTCCTCCAAAAAGGGGACAACAGGAGAGCCAAACACCGAAGAACCAGCAGCACCAGACGAAGAAGAAGGCAAGAGAGAATTGGCAATAAGCCAAGCTTTCGTTATGGCTTCACAGCCAAAAAGGACAGGTGAAGCGGAAGAAGGACGAAGAACAATCGGGTCTCTAGCCAAACTAAAACATGGCGCACCAAGAAAGCACGAACAACCAGGAAAAGAACAACGAAGCGTCTCAAGAATTGTCCTGGGACGACGAGCAGGAGGAGGGACAGGAGAAGAATAAGGGAAAGGATTGACATCAACTGCCGAAAAAGACACAGGAGAAGGCAACGCAACAAAGACGCTCTTGATGGTGACGGGTTGAGCTGGTAGTCCAGACTCGTTTTCATACCCCCCAAATAGTCCCAAATACCCAGCAGGTACAAGAGAAACAGCCAGAAAAAAGAAACGCAGAAGTACTTCCCACAACAGAAGCACGATGGCTTTTCCTAAAACCCAAGGGAAAAAAAAGAAGGCAAGAGAGCGAATGTCTCAACAGCAAACATAAATCTGTTTGAAATGCTACGTTAGAATTTTTCTAAATGTACCACATGTCTGCTACATTCGTTATACTTACTCATCAATGAACAAAATTAAGAACATTTTGGAAAAGCTGTAAAGAAATAAAAAATACCACGGCGTTTCTATTAAATAATATTTTTTGTTTACCAAGAAAAGAGGTCACGTCAATTACGGCGGAAAAGCATGACCAAATTTTAATACTTACGCCGCATGACTATTCCTTCCTGTTTCTTTTCTGTCTTCGCTATTTCTCATACCTCAAGCATCTAACATTGACAAAACGTTGCCATCAGTAATGTGGACATTGTCACCTATGGAATGAAGAGGCATTAGGTTTGATTTTAATTTTAAGGAAAAAACCCCACTCAACAGAATTTGCGCTTAAACATGACATACTGAACCACCTAAAAATACACCGATGACGAGATCTGACATCGATTCTTGCTTGTTTCAACTTCAGGTTTCTATTTATGGATTATCATATCTTTTCGCAGGTCAACCAGAATTACCCTTCCAAAATAGTTAGAACGAAGGTTACATCAAAAACAGACTGTCCATACTTCATTTACCAAAACCAAAACAAAAAATAATAAGACAGCGCACCTCCACCGTCATAGTTATAAAAGTTCAAAGAAATCCTGCCAAAGCGTAATTTTTAACAAGACAGCTCTGAGCACTCTTTTTTTACTGACTTTCAAAATTAAGTCCGTACAACAAATTCAGATGTATAATATTGACCAGTTGAAAATAGTGACCACTTTACTGGGTATTGCATGGAAATCGAACTGCCATTCAAAAAGTTGCTTTCAGATCACTCAAGTAATTGCGGCGTACATGATAGATGTTTTTCGCAATACCATCGAGATTATTGGTAACGTATCAAAAAGAAATAAAATATTTTTCGTATATATTAATTGTATTTATTGTCCAAGATTACGCTCAATGTCATCGCACGGTTTCCCTACCTATGACACCAAAATTATGAGACACAAATAATTTCGGAGGTATAGACAGAGGATAACATGGAAGATATTGTTAATGTCTTACAAGGTAGTTCCAAGGCTGAGGTAAAAATGAAACTGATGTAAAATGGGTATCCCAAAGACAAGGGATAAAGTAGATAGATTATTTGGAACAGAGACGTTAGACAGGATACAATAGTGACGTTTGACCGTGACATGTGTGAAAGGAGCCAGAGAACTGGGAACAGGTGCAGCAAGCGCAATAAGCTAGTTGGGTTTCAATAATGGTCTGAGACATTTTGCATGATTATATGCAAATGAAACGTAGGCGGATCATGACATAAAACGTATCATACGAAATTTATGTGCAAGATCGGAAATGGAATAAAAAGAATCACGTTTTTCAGCACTACTAAACGGGTCATATCGATTAAATTTAACGAAAGAATACGAAAGAAAAAAGGAATTTAGAATTAAAAAAGAAAAATAAAATATGAAAAAAATAGAAAAAAAAAAGTGCAAAAAAAAGAAATAAAAAAAGCAAAAAAACAGAAAAGAAAAAAAGATACCTTTTTCTATTGCGTGGTTTTATGGTTATTTAATTAATTTACATTTGCACGTGTACAATATCAGCTGAGCATGTTTTGTAACGAAGTCGTGCGCTGTTGCGTTTCCACAGAAAATTCATTTCAGATGTAGATTTAGCCATATTCTTTGATAGTTTTTCAAAAAACCTTTAATTATACAACTCTGCCAGTATGTTTTGAAAATAAAACTAGTGCAAGGCATAAGCATTTGCGTAAATATCCTAATTTAAAGTTAGTACCCTATATAATGTATTCTGTCTTATAATATTTTTGGCTCAGCATCGTCCATCGAACGTTAGAGAGTGCTGGGTGTCCGTAGGATTTATGTTTGGTTTTGGACAAGCGTTATGGTTAGGGTCGGATCTCATCCATTTTTTCAGATATCACGTTTTATTAGCGTCGGAACTCAGATTTGTTGGTCACATATCCCGTATTATTACCGTCGGACCGCGTCTTATTTTTGGAAAAACGGATGAGGTCCGACCCTATTAAAACAGGTAGAATGCAGTCACTGGCAGAGCGAAGATCCAGTCACAAAAATGTCACGGATTAAACTGCTAGGGCCGGTGCGGGTTGTTTTACCTCGAAATTTGGGTGGAAGGGGGACCCTCACAACAGAATTATACTAATCAAAAAACCCATAATGCAAACAAATTCTACTAATTAAGAACGAACATATTGGTAGTCTATAATTAACCAATCACGCATTGAATTTGTATTCCTGTATATAGTTGAAAACCATCTTACATCTATAGTCCAAAAGAATCTATTGATATGGAGTTCAATACGGATATTTACCATCTATTGATCAATTAAGGACCTAAAAGATAGTCGATACATAGGAATTGTAAACTCCATCATAAAAGTTTATTCGCTGGTATTCCATGATTTTAAGCCAAAACGTTTTGTATTTTTGGTTCAGAAATTATTATTTTTGACCGCTTCCATAAGCACATTAAACGCACCTTTTCATGTTCTAAGGGTTATTATAAAAATAAATGTAACATATATAGCGTTTTTTATTCAAAAAGAATTTATCCGACTTTTCAATACTAACTCTATCGACGTTGTACACCTAACTTAATATCTGCTTGAAAGATACTAGCTGTTCAGTAAGGATAGTTATCACGACTTTTTATATTTTGGCCGCGATAATGATATTCAATGTACTTCAATATCACTTACGAATATCAGTTTAATCATCTGACGTTCATATTATCCATTTGTAGGTTTAAATTTGTGTTCAACAACACACGCCTTCGGAAAACATGAGCGTCGAACTTCAAACCACATATTTTAATGATTGAAACTCGCATAAAAAACACCCTGAAGGACCCAAGCAGGAATATGCTACTGTCTTACCAGCTTAATTAATGTGTTTTTGTGTTCGATATAACCCAGCATGTAGAAACTCTAAAGTCTAATTAAACATGCAATTTTATCATTGATATACTGGTATTGATGATCTACCTTTTAGGATCTTGCTATAGGTGCCTCAATATAATTGAAGGATCGCATTCAAAATTTATGGTATTTGATGTAGATTCTTACAAGGATAATATAGTGACGATAACGTTAGGAAATATTTCCTTTGCTGTATGCCGGTTGCTTTATTTATCTTCGGAAACTTGTAAGAATAAAGATCCACATGGCTTGACTGTTTCAATAGACACATCCGGGCTGTTCATAGCATCAAGTGAATATCAACCAATTTTCGCAGATAAGTATGAAGCGGCAGCGTACGTCATCACAATACGATAATTCCTCAAACATCACAGCCAAATATATATACCGAGACCATGCACAATATTAACATTCGTCGTCCTTAAATCACAAACAACATCTTATCTAAAGTCTAAATAAAATAAATAATGGGATCAGCAAACCACTAAATACGAACAGCAATCACCATTACTTTTTCCTGGCTGGTACTAGAATCTCCTCCACCAAATGTTTCCTGTACAACACTTCTAAAAACCAGGATCCACTATTTTCATGCATTTTTCGGCTATTATCTTAAACACTGCCTGAAAAACAAAAGTTGTTCCATATTATTATACACTTGTCGCAGGCTGCATGACACACATTCGAGATTCTACACAAATTAAATACCACAAATGAGCAGGAAATTCGATCAAACAGAGGATTAATCATTACCTCTTCTTTTTCTTGTTCTATAATTTTTTCAAGTTAGTTCCAAGCATACCAGTACAAATTTTTTTTTTCAGGACATTACCCTACCACCGACTGTCCCCAAATAAAAAGAATACACGGAATCAATATACTAAATTACTTGTTACATCTTGTTTTTTCTTCGTAATGCTTTTGACGTTGTGTGCTTTCTATAGGTACGAAGTAATGAAGTGTATTCATCTTCGTAAACGAAATTCTGAAGCAAAATGAAGTCATACTAAATTCTTAAATGTGACATAAGCAAACGGTTATAAATTATGAAACAAATCATTGTCCCTTCGGCCATTAGAAATATATACCTTGTTTACTTCCCAAACAATAGCGCCAGCTTTTGATGATCCAATTTTATCGCACCAATCTGAAAAAAGTTTCAGATACCTAATTAATATAAACAGAACAAAACCAATATCATTTAGAGACATTAATTAAGCATATGTTAAAGAATAATACCATCAAAACGTAGACTTAATATCGCCAAGAGAAAAAACCGAATGAATCAAGAAAAAGTGAATATATTCTTCTTGACACGGTAATTGCAGAGCGCACTCCATTCAGGAGGAAGCAAGCTTCGACACATTTGCGGTTATTCATAAAGAGTGATAACCGCTCATGCTTGACTTGATGTCGACTTTAAGAAAGCGAAATAAATATAAAAACAGATATTTATTTTTTGAATTTATACAGAGTTCCTACAGTGCAGTACAAACTTCAATCAGTAATAAAGCAAATTCCAGACATATGAGGCGTGATTCCCATTGGGACCTGATTTGGGGTCAACATTAAGAAAGCAAATAAAAATAAGAGGTTTTTTTTTCTTGAGCTCATAAGATATACCAGCTGTGCAGTGCAACCTTTAGCTCGTGGACAAGCGGGCCACCATACATAACCCGTTTCTTTTAGGGAGTGATTTCAGCAGAGTCATTTCCTGATGTCGTCATTACGGAAATGAAGCGAAACATTTTTTTTCTTAAGCGAACAACAGACAACACAATGGTAGCACACACTCCAGTAGTCAAGAACAATCATCCTTCAACGTGCACGCTGTTAGGTATAGAGCGTGATTCCTGAAATTCCTGCCCCCATGTCGCCATTGAGAAAGTGTAAAGAATGAAAACAAAGATTATTTTTCTGGAGAGCATAAGAGACAACGCCATTGCAGTACATAATTGCATTGACAGTACGCAGATTTTCAGACATAAGTCGTTATGAATGAAGAGTGAGTCAAGCCAAATCTTGACTGAAGGTCGCCATAATAGAGCCAATTGAATTTTAAAATATGGAAGATCTTTTTCTTCTTGAGCGAAATAGAGAAACGACCATTACAGTGATTACTCCAGTCAGCAACAGGCGGCTGTCCACACATTAGCCGTTATTTAAAGAGAGTAATTCTAAAAGAGCCATCGATTGACGTCGCCATTCAAAAAGCGAAGCTAACAAGAAATCAGGCCCTTTTGGTTCCTTAGTAATACCTGTCCTATCCGCCACCGAATCACATATTCAAAGACGTCCCCCATTTTTCGCTTCAGAAACGCTAGTTTTACTATAACATAATAAATTATCATTTAGTATACGTATAAATCACAGCATGAATTAAAGCGTATTACCTGTAGCGTTAGATAGTAACGTTTTACAGGCCTATAGTGGCATGTGTGAACAATTTCTTGGAGTTTTCCCCGGTTACCCACTTGACAATCACTAAATACCGGTTAACATCAGAGAGAACGAAAGAGCGCTATATTTATACTCTTACAAAATCAACTGCTATAACTCTTGCATGCTGTCCAATTTCATCTCTACCATCACGATGAGAGTTTCTGCACATGTTTACAGTTTTTCTACTTCCAACATTCATACTCTAAAAGCTTGCTATGTCAAACCAGCACAGCCACTTAGAATGATTTCGCAACCAGTTTTAGACCATCTTTACATAGAAAACAGGAGATTATCTGTTCACCGTCCAAAAACAAAGAATTATGATGAAAAGTTTTACGACAGAAAACGTTTCTTTGGTTAAAAACCTTCCCGATAATTTAATGTGACAAGGAATATCTAGTGGAGCAATATCGCGCCTATGAACTACAAAAAATGAGTTAAAATGACATTTTAATAACCCCCCTTTCATAAATAACCAAATGAGACTCACGGATATTCCTGTATTCTTCATCGCTGCACCAATAACCGCTCCTACACCAACAATTGCTGTTTCTTCGGTGACAGCACCCAATACTATTATTGCAGGTACAGTGACACTCTCTTTTTAACAAAGATAGGCAAAACTTGAACGAAATGTTGCTGCTGCTGTTATTGAATTGAAATCGTCCGTTTATTCCGAGATATCAGTACGTTTTTAACCGATAAAATTATAAAACTATCAAACTTAGCAGAATTATGCAGCCGTTGATCCGTGATAGCTACAAGAACTGTATGGTCTACGAGATATTGCTGGGTGGGTGTGAGACTACGGTACTTTATTGACGGCAAACCTCCTTTTAAATGGCTACCTTTCGGAGGAGGTCACATTATATGATAATGTTGTTTCTGTCCTGCATAAAACCCTGCTTTTTCTGTTGCAAAAAGCTATTTCTCAAGATAAAGTGAGACATCACGATGAACACTTGGCGGATGAAGAGAGGTACAAGAAGTATTGTGATATTGTACGAATTCCTGCTGCTGTAACAGCCAAGACACTAGTTTCGAGATTAAATGGTCAGTAATGTAATTATTCCTAATTTTCGGCACGTTACTTACCTCTCATAAAAGAAAACCTGACAAGTTGGTAGTCGAAAACCCATACTCTCTATAATTACACTTCTAACATGCGACAACTAAACCACTATTCTGTTCTTCGTTGTGGTTCTGTCAAATTTTTAAAATGAGTAAAGTTAGTTATATTATTTAAGGATTTTGGATTGGACCAGTACATACTCTAACAGGAATTTGCATAAAAAAAATATCGAAAGTCACTGGGCGTAGAAATACCAACAGTATCATGGAACGAAAGGTTGTTTTATCTGATGTGAAATACAAACACGATTTAAATTTATCTGACTTCGTGGTTCATCATGCTGGAATGTGAATTTTGGTTACCTTTTAGAGACTTGTTATCAAAACGTTATGTTAAGTAGCAGTGATGATAATGGTTTTCTTTTTTCTAAAGATATCATGACTAACTAGTCTTTTTTTCAGGTTCTTAAAATAATCGTAAAAAAAAATATACTTTACCGGAGCCAATTCGTCCAATCTATATAAATCTGAAATATTTCCACAGCGGTAGCATTTTTGGTCAAAATTCTAACCTATACTCCACAAGGTTCTTTAAAGAAAAGAAATAAAAGTACGTTAATAAATGTGGTAATGGCCACGTTTTGTTTGACTTGAATCACCAAACGGCAATGTATGTTTTAGCTTTCTTCTCAAAGCCAAATTAACAGTGTTATAATAAGATCTGGTAAGATTTCACATATGACTAACTGGTACATGGGAAGACCGTATTTTTTGAATACAAATTCGATAAATTAAGACGATTCTACGCTTCGTGTAGCTCTAGTATTTCAACGTTTCTACACTACGCAAGTAAAAATGAGAAGAAAAGTGTTAGTAACATTGCAGTCATTGTCACAATTGTTAGATTGCTGAAAATGGCATAACCATCATATAATGTAAAGAAGGTGACATACCAAGATTCTATTTCTTGTTTTATTATTTCAATATGAATGAGCTAGGATGAGGACTTGGAGAAAAATGGAAGAAAATGTTTTGACCTTTGCTAATTAACAAAGGCCCCATTCAAAATTTTAAACCACGACAGCTTATTTTTGTGAATGGGCTGTTAACCATCCACAGACGGATAAATACCCACATTCGTTAATGTCAAGGCCGATGTTAGTGTTCGAGACTCGGTTTCCTTGTTTTTTAACTCAAATATCCGATTTAATTCTCATATATATATGCTTATCCTGTTAAGATAAATGAGAAGGGTCAGATGATTTTTAGGTTTTAGGGTGCTGGTCTTTATTAATAAATCAGTACGTCTACACTCTTACCGGGAGGCGTGACTGCCGCAGTTTATTGGAAAGGGTAAAGATGTCTATGTCTTTGACCTAAGTTTATATTTTACTCAAAATTAATAGACCATTAACCCTGCCTAGATAATACTCATGTGGCATAAATAACGGACAGAAGAGGTATGAAAATTAAATAAATATATGCAATTACAGGAGTATGTTATCTAAGCGAGATATGAACGCTAGAATACTGGAATATTCTACAATATACCGACAATACTAATTATATAGACTGAGATCGGTTGTACCATGCGGAGAGTACATGCCTTTTTTTTAGATAATGAGACTATGTATGGTATAATCGTAAAACGAATTTTGTGGTTAACCATGAGGCATAATAGGTTCCTTTTTTCAGGGAGCATATCTATAAGGTTTTGTCTCGTATTGAATGTGTCCTATTTTATTTCATATATTTTGTACCTATTACGTGACTTATATGCCCTATTTAGATATGTCTAATGCTTACATTTCATACGTCCGTTCATAAAAATAAGTCTTTAACTATTATTGATCATCAAAATTAATAACTGCGTCCTAATAATTCCCTCAATTCATACCTTTCGTCTTGAAAGCAAGTTAAAATAAGAATATTGAACAGATTACCATTAAAAAATGATTTATTTAAAACCAAAAGAAAAGAAAAAATGGCTTCAAGAGAATAAGAAGATACTCTGTATCGAAGAAAATAAAGATAGCTCGTTACTATCACCATGCAATCGTTTGTGTCACAGTAAATAATGTGTACACATTAATTTGAAGCATGGATGCATTGGTCTTGAGTATCCATCCATTGCTTTTAAGGATACATCCATTGATTTTTACCATTCATCCATTAATTTTAAGTGTCCACGGATTGATATTGTCGTCCGGACCCTTACATTATTTCCTTTTCAATTACTTTACGTGAATCCATGACCGTTTCACTCGTTGAGGGAATTGTTCTTTGAATACACCGGCTGTTGTCAAACTATCATCAATTTTATTCGTGGTCCTAATTTGTACCGATATATCCACTCTTAAATACAAACTTACGAGATGCGTTAATAAGATCATGGACAACGCTGATATATGTAAGTGGGTCTTTTCGGAATATGATTCTCATAGTCCTACCAAAGATACATTAACGAATTATTAATGTTCATGGTTTGGGTACGATTGGTTTGGGTGTCAATTATTGAATCATTTTATCGAAACGTACATATCATGTAGTGTTTCCTAAACAGTTAAGGTTAACGAATAATAAGAGAAAACGAAAAAGTTATCCACAATATTATACCTAGTTAAGATTACATCGGAAGAAGGAAACATTTAGGAGGGTCAAAAAGCGGCTTAAACTTCTTTGTCTAAAAGGTAACGGGGGTAATGTAAAGTGAAGACTGAGTCATGTGTAATGTAGGAAATTCTGTGATCGATGGCAAAGAAGAAGACCAAAAGGGAGAATAGTAATTTGGATTAATATTAATTTAGTTAGATTTAGAATACATACGAATATAAGACTCTTAACAAAACTTTTTGCATGAGATTTAGACGGTAGCTTTTAAAATGGGTAAGGAATCTTACTAATTGGAATGATGGGATCAAAGACCATGAGAAACTTACATGGCATGTATAAGCGTGAGTATGGTTGTTGGCTTTCTCATTCAACAAATTCAACCAAAACAATTTGTAATATTATGTACAGTAGACACAAAAAAAAAAAGGGAAATGTCGAAGAATAACCAAAAAAAAAAAAAAAAATATTCAGTCTTTGAAAAAGCAACGTTACCCCAATAAAATTGATCCCCTGGAAACAATGAGCCTGTATTTTACATAAAATATAGAGTATGAGTAACAATACTGATTCTTTCCTACTGAAATATTTAGGACCAATATACCCAACGCTATTAATACTTTACTGTCCCAAGGACTTGTTCTATCTCTTTTTTTAAATAAATCAATTTGTTTGGAACTCAGATAAATGCCCAACTTAAATACGCCTTCAAATTGGTTGATTTAAGAGCTATCTGGACGAAAGTAGTACCATAAGGTTGTGATTTGTATATAAATGCAAGGTGTTTGTAGAGTATAGAAAAACAATATTAATTGACCAATAAGCATATCCTCTCATCTGCTTTGTCCAAATCAAAATCAAATTATTACCCAAACAGAGAGTATTACGCCTCAATCAATCTCCAATCTTTCATCGTAGAGTAGAATTCCGGGCGAACATCAACGCTTGCGATGAACTTTTAAAAGACTTGTAAGGGTAAACAAATTTGGGCATGAAGATGCTTTTGCCATTATATTTATTCACCTGCTAACATAAAACGTCATCATAAACATCACCATACAGCGAGGCAAAATTACATGATTGTTGAGAGGGTGTTTTGTCTTGCATTATAATAATTAGACGTTGATTTTGAGAAAGTTAAATATCACACCTTTGTCACTTCAGGAACATACTCTGAATCTCGTTTTGCGTGAAATGTATATCTGGTAAGACCATCATCCCAATCATTATTTAAGTTTTTCTCAACTGTTTTGAATGACTTTGGCAACGCAGAATGACTACTACCATTGGCATCCTTCAATGCGATGTCTAAAAACTGAAGAAAGGTATTAGCTGCTTTATCAATGAGGCCTTTCTTAACCTTAAAACTGGTAGCAATTAATCCATACATGCCTGCTCTAATTTGTGCCTCAGTTG
>NW_026252547.1:0-40416 GCF_025094135.1 Mucor mucedo | reverse complement strand
TTTGCTCAGTTTCACAAATTATTTTCTCACTTTTTGAAATACAAATTGCTCACTTTAAATTTTACATTTCGCACAAATTTCCAAAATAAATATAACCAATGGATCTTCGTATTTTTCAGGAAGATGGACATGAAAACGCTGTAGATGAGCATGGAAATGAACCGGTTGAAATGGAAGTAAACGTGGACGGTTACCCACTCGCTGACAATGTTAACTTCGATAGCTACATGGAATTTAAACCACCTGAAAATCCCGAGGCCTCACTTAAAACCAGTAATAAGGTTTCTACTGCTGCATCAGGACCAGTGTTTTATTACAAGAAACATGGAGACGATGTCATGGGTCAATGTTTTTTACCTTGTTTATGAAGAAGGCCTAATTGCAGGTAAAGCAGGAAAGCAGATAGGTATTGCCCGTAGAACCGCCTACGACTGGTTGACAAAAGACTGAGATTTGATTGTTGAAACACGTGATGAATTGGAGACCAAAAAAACCAAAAAGAAACTTGGTAGACCTGCTTTATTGAATGAAGAGCATAAAAAGCATTTGGAAGAAACGTTTATTGATCACTCTTCTGCAACTTTGGATCAGGCAATAGAAAGTCTTACCATCCAGTTCAGTGGATTGAAAGTAACCAAGACAACTGTTTACAACTTCATGACAGAGAAGTGTGCCTTGTCATTTAAAAAAGCACACTTTCATTCGAAAGAAAGAAACTCGCCCGTAAGCATTGAGAAAAGATTTGACTGGGTTACAAGATGGATCTAAACCGACATGGATTACAGTAGTAGTTGTGTTTTCATCGACGAGTCCGCCTTTCTGTCATGATCCTGTTACATCTTATGCCCCAAATATGCAATATTAGTAACCAGCTTGCAGACTCAATATTCATCATTGATCTGTCAGCTCTACAAATCCTTTGTCAGGATCCACATAAGCTATGACTAACTTTTGTCATTGCTTATTCTTTTATTTAATTTCTTGTTTTTCTTTCTCTATAAATATAGCTGATAAATTTCACTTCTCCCAGTTTTCTTTATCAGATATATTTCACAATCATCTTCTCTTTTCTTTTCCTCTATTCTTAAATAAATAACCTTCTCTCAAGAAGCTATTCATTCTCTGTCCTGTCCTGCCTGTCTCGTTCCTCCTCGTTCCTGACACTTTCACATCAATTTGAAGCGAACAATGGGTTGGTCCAAAAAAGGCACTCGAGCTGAGGTTATCCTACCACTGACACGAGGGAAGACTACGACAATTTTGGGTGCTATATCCCCGTATGGCATTGTCAATGTTAAGATAAGGGTACCCTATTCAGCAGCTTCTATGAAACGAAAGAGGGTTGGTGGTAGTAAAATGCAGAAACGTATTGGTACTGTTACGGTACATTACTTCAATTTTATTGTCAGCACTATCGATGTGATGGATCGTCTTGAGGAATTCAAAGGGCGCTACATTATCATGGATAAGGCGCCCATACATACATCCGATAATATTAGAAAGTTTATCGAAAGTCGTGGGAATGGGTGTGTGCATCTACCCTAATATTCCCCTGAACCAAACCCTATTGAGCAGTTTTGGTCTGTTGTTAAGAGTAAATTGATACGAGAAAAACTGTTCGAGGCCAAATCTTTGAACACCAGAATCACTGAAGCATGCCAAAATGTCATGATAAGCGACTTAAAAGGCTTTTGCCGGTTGTCGTATTAGGGTACGATTCACTTAAGAAAAATTAAGCAAATCGTTTAAATAAATAAACTATGAAATTAAAACAACCTTTCATGTTGCATATCAGCATACGCCTGTATACTGATATACAACTTCTCCTACTTCGAGTGCATACTTCTATATAAAAGATTGCATGATTGGCCTAAATACGATATACGAATGACAGTTGGATACAGAATGCTATACCACTGAGTTACTATATCGCCGATCGAGAAAAGAAACTTCTTAGATCAATCAAGAATTATAAGAAAGAGAAACTTAATATTAATAGTTCTCTCAATGGATTAGCTACCCAGAGAGAGAAAAGAACAGCTATTAATATAAATGGTTCATTTACTTATATATTGATATAATTATACTGCTGATAAAGAGTATAAAGAAATAGTGTATGAATTAATGGATACCTATCTTCTACAACCAAATATACAAATTTCAATGACATTTTATATTTGGGATCGTAATTTTTTCATTACAAAGATAATGAATAAATGATCAACTATTATGTTCTATTGCCAATTACACTTGACAAACAAGTAAGCATCTGTTACAGTAACCGTTGCATGATCTGATAAATAAGTGTCTCGTAATACAGTGCATCTATTTTACAATGAACAATTTTTGGCTCCGATTTTTCAAAAAAAAATAAAAACTCTATCTCCTTGATGAATTCAACAGATATCCAAAATCTGGCTCTATTACATTCTTTATTAGAGAGTTCTCCACAAACTAATAGAGCCGGATTTTTTTTTCACACAAAATTTTTTACAGATGGCAAAACAAAATCGGCCATTTACAGTGGGGAGACCCAAATATGTCCGCATGTTTTTACAGTGTAAAATTATAAATTTGTGCCAACTTTCTCCGGCTAAATATATTGCCGGTGGAGATGTAAAGATACGATAAATTTTTTTTTCGTAAATCTAATTCTGACCAATCACCAGAGCAATGGATTTTGGCGGAGGGTACCAGAAACTTTGACATTTGTGCAACATGATCTTTTACTTCAATTCCTAGATCAAAGAGACAAGGACGCCATCTTCAAAGAATGCGCGAACATCGCAGTATAGACGATAAACCAACGGTAGAAATAATTAGTGATGAGCCTCAAGATGAGCCTCAAATTATGCCCTTGGAGCAAGATAAAAAGGAAAATGGTAATAAACTTGTAACAGTTTTTTTTTGTTATTAGTACAGATATGTAATAAATAGTCGCTTCGTCTTAACCCACAGCTTTTGAAAAAATTAACGGAGATCAAGCAGCGTCTTTGTAAAGTCGTGTGTGGCAAAAGCGGTATTCACTAGTTAATTTAAATAAAGTCTTATAAAGTCGATGAGACACAAATAAAGGATCTTTATTAATTTGATAAAAAGCGAAGAAGGATCTTAATTAACCGGGATAGCTTCTTTGTAATTATTGCGGATTCTTAATATAGTGACTGTACGATCTCGAGATGGACGTCATCAGTACAATTATGATTGTACTGAGATTTAACCTCATATGAATATCTGTTTAAGAGAGAAGATTATACATATCAAGTGTTTATATCTTCTCAAATACGACATCGTGGATTTGATGTGTGTGATAGACATAAGAGAAGAAAACTTCAAAAGAACAAAGAGATGGCTAAGGGAAGTACATCTATTCTCAGTTTTTTTAAACCATTCGAGGAAACAACTCCAGAAAAAATTGAAATGGAAAAGATTGCCGAAGCTCTTGTTATTTTGAATACGGAATTGGCACGAACAATTAATGCTCGCTCTGAGCAACAAAAAAATGGTGTTTATGAAAACTCCAAGTATCAAGCTGTCCATCTGTACTTGTCACTTCGGTTAAAAGGATTGAAAAAGACCGAAGCATCTGAATGTGCAGAAAAAGTATTTTGGTAGAGCAAAGCTACTATTTACCGTAGCCTTGTCATAAGAAAATACGCAGACGAATATTTGGAAACTAAAAAAATCAGCAAAGGAATGCAGGGATTGCATAGCAAGAGAGTATCAATTCTTGACGATAATGATATCAAAAGAAAAATCGTTGAATGGTTTCGCGCTATAACTCGTAGCCAAAGAAGTATTCCCGGCATACAAAATGAGTTGCGTACAAATATCCTTCCCGGTATAGATGTCGATTCTGTGGATGCCAGCAGCCTTTTGTCTGCCGAATGTATTCGCAGAAAGTTAATTAAATGGGGTTTTAACTTTAAGCCTCTCGGTAATATTTCGACATGTCATTGGTAACCATTTGTAATAATTCTGCTTTTATAGGTCGTACCGTATACTTTGATGGACACGAGAGAGAAGACGTCATCGAGTATCGTCAGATTTGGGCCAAGCGAATGATGGGGTATCTGGAACTGTCCCAGCAATATGACCCTAACGATGTTAGTGTAGAAGTTCCGTTGGTATTGCCAGTAGGCCAAAAACAACATGTTTTGGTTACACATGATGAGAGCACATTCTATGCCAACGATTACCAAAAACAAGCATGGCTAGAAAATGATGAGAGCTACTGTCTGCCCAAATCTCAGGGCAGATCAATCATGATCTCAGAGTTTCATTGCAAGTGCCATGGTACCATGAGGGCCACAATTGATAACAAGATAGTGACTTCAAGAAAGATTTTTTATCCGGGTGCAGCAAGTGAGGGTTCTTCGACTAGCTCTCACATGCTGGAACAGTTGCAAGACGTTCTTGTGATCTTTGCGTTCTTGCATAAAGATAGCATCGGAATGTTCTCGTTCGACCAAAACAGCAACCACAAGGCCTTTGCTTTGGATGCTTTGGTCGCAAACAGAATGAACATGCTTCCCCATGAAGTAGGTAAAGATGAGGTTCAAGTACGAAATGGTAAATATACCGGAAAGTCTGCCGCAGGTGAAGATGCTACCAAAATCCAGGATTTTTATGTCGAAAGAGACAACAATTTTGTTGAAATTCAAAAATTGCACAACTCAAAGTTGGATGCTGATTTAAAACGACAAAAAATTGTAGAGCTTATTAAAAAAAAGCATCCAGTAAGTTACTTAAGGGATACCAATTGCAATAATTTTTTTAACATTTTGATATTTTTTATGCCAGAACAACAAAATGAAGGTTTATTTTAAGGGCCTCAAATTAATCCTTCAAGAACGAGGACTATACAGTGGCCAAAATAAGGACTGCCATAACATCGCCATTGCTGATCATACGTGTTGTGCAAACCATCTGGTTGGTAGCCAACCCGATTTTTTGAGGCAAAAATCAATTTTGGAAGAAGCCATTGGCAATGCAGGCCATATCTTTGAACTGTACCCCAGAATCCAATGCGAAACAAATCCGGTCGAACGATTTTGGGGGGTCGCTAAGAAAGTTGTAAGACAAAATTGCAACTACAACTTCAAGTCCCTCGACAATAATATCAGCATGTTTCTGGATAGTGCTGCTCCTCCTGGAGAGCCACCTCTTTTAATTAGAAGATACTGGAACAAAAGCTTCCGTTATATCAAAGCTTACAACCAAGGTAAAGATGCAAAAGACGCCTTTGCCATTAGGAACGCTCAAATAAAATCGGGCCTCCAGGTTCCAGGTTCCAGCAAATTTTAGATAAATTCTATTGGCCAAGCATTCTCTGATTTCTTTTTGTGATTTCCTAAATTTGCTGGAGCAAAAAGTGCTCCAGAAAAATAAAAATTAATTCCAGCTTATTTTTCGTCCAATAACATTTTGGTATTTCGTTACATGATGTAAGGCTTTCAAGCATGACATAATTTATTACTTTAGTCTTCTCCACTTGAACAACACTTTTATTATTATTATGCCTCTCTTGTCAACTAAAAAACGTCTCATGGAAGACGTTAAAAAATGCTGTTTTTCTTCATTACAAAATATGAACGAGAAACCAAGTCGACCAAAGTAGATCGTTGCATAATAGCAATGACCAAACAGAATCTGGAAACAATGGCAGCTTTTTACCTTGCTTTACAAACCGAAAGATACAGCGTAAAAAAAAACTGGGGTACTCGTATTCGTACTGGCACATATCTCGATTTATTAAACGAAGGTAGAGAAAGTGTCTTTAAAAGTAAAATAAGGATGAGTAAAGAAGACTTCAAAGACGCAGTCAGAGCGTTTGGTGATTATGAGGAGTTCGAGAACTTCACGAAAGAGAAAATTGAGCTCCATTTCTTGATCACTTTTCATCGATTGGGATGTAAAGGAAATGCTGCTTCAATCACGCAGGTATCCGATTACTTTGGTGTTTCTGGTATGACAAAAAAAAAACGCTCCGATTTATTATGATCTAACATTAAAAGTAGAAGGTACTGTGATCAATTACACCAAGAGAACCATAAATGCAATTCTGGCTAAAGAAGATCAGTATGTTTACTGGCCAGCGGCAGAAGAAAGGGAACATATATTAAAGAAGATAGGCGAAAGAAGCCACTTCAAGTCATGCGTCGGATTTGTCGATGGTACATTTATAAGAACCGAGCGTAGTCCCAGCTATGCCAAGAATAATTTTTATTCTTATAAGAGCATCCCCAGCGGTTTGCTAAATGTTTTTATAATTTTATTATTTTTTTTTATGGACAGATTTATTATTTTGGAATTTCCACAGTCGTTTGTTCAAAAAAAGTTAAATTTCGGTGTCTGTCATATAATTTTCTTTTTTTTTTTCACTTTTTTTCATTTTTATTCACACAATGTCTGCAATGTCGACTTTCGAAAGACTATTTGGCAATGACCCTGCAGAGGATTATAAAATGCATCTTACTCCTATGAAAGGTTTTTTAAGGGTTTTGAAAAAAGACAAAAAGCAAAAGCCTCGTGTTATCAAAAAACGTCGAGTTGTCAAGAGAGGACGTACAGCAGGACTTGAAAGGCTCATGAACGATTACTTTTCGGAAAATCCTGTATATTCCGACGCTGTCTTTCGTAGAAGATACAGAATGAGGAAAAGTCTCTTCTTGCGAATCACCGAAGCAGTGACAGCTCATGATAGTTACTTTGAGCAAAAGTATGATGCGGCCAACGTCATAGGCTTTTCGCCAATCCAAAAAGTAACAGCAACCATGCGTCAACTTGCTTATGGAGTAGGATCAGATGCAGTTGACGAGACTTTTCGCATGGCCGAAACAACAGCCCGAGAATCCTTAAAAAGATTCGCACATGCTGTTGTGGCTGTGTATAAGGAGGAGTATATGAGAACTCCTACGCAAGAGGATGTGGATCGTTTGTTGGCGATCAATGAAGAGAGAGGTTTCGCTGGTATGCTTGGATCCATCGATTGCATGCATTGGCGATGGAAGAACTGCCCAACTGCTCATCATGGGCAGTTTACTGGTAAAAGTGGTCTACAAACCATTATTTTGTAGGCTGTAGCTTCTCAGGACCTTTGGATTTGGCATTCCTTTTTTGGTCTTCCTGGTGTCCTCCACCGGTCCCCAATTTTTGCAGGCCTGGCCAAAGGTGATATGCCTGAAGTCAAGTTCACGGTCAATGGCAATACCTATGACAAGGGATACTATTTGGCAGATGGCATATACCCAAGATATGCTACTCTTGTCAAAACCTTGTCAAACCCACAGTCGCAAAAGAAAAAGGTAAGCCATAGAAAGTTGGATTAGTATATCTACTTTGATTTAAGGTGTTATATGGTAGAACTTTGCAAAGACACAAGAGGCCGTTAGAAAGGATGTAGAACGGGCTTTCGGTGTCTTACAGGCACGTTTTGCCATGCTCCAAACACCCTCTCGGCTGTTCAAGGACCAGGATCTACATGCAAACATGGAAGCATGCATCATTTTGCATAATATGATTGTGGAGGATGAGCGTGGATTAGATCTTCCTCTTTCTTACAAACTCCATTCCTCTCCTCCTCCATCGTCTCGTCAGAATGTGTCATTCGGTGAGTTCGTTGCCAAGTTTTTTGAGATCAGAGATGCTGATACACACGATCAGCTTCAATCCGATCTTATTGAACATTTATGGCAAAGACGAGGCGCCATGTAGATCCCTTTAAATATATAAAACCCCAAATAAACTATTTTTTTTAAGAAAAAGAAAACCAATTTTTATTTTTAATCATCTTCGACTAAAACCGATTCCTCATCTTCAACCAAAACTGGCACCTCATCTTCAACCAACATTGGTCCATCTTCATCGACCAAAGAGTGTTGATCATGATCAATGGTTTCGATGATGGATCGTCGATGGGACTCTGCCCTCGCCAAATCAGCCGCTTTCAGACCTTCCAGGATGCTCAACTGCTTTTCCTGCACATAATCCCTGTAAGGTCCGAAGGAGATGGTTGACAGATCCATCATCAGGTAGCTCTGGTCACGGAAAAACCTTTTCTCTTCTTCCGCAAAGTCGATCTTCCTGTTGGTGACCTCAACGAACTCCTTCAACGTGTTGCGGATCTCATCATCCTGTTCAGCACTGTTCTTCGTCATGGCCTTAGCCCTCTTGCGTCCCATAGGACGAGCCTGTATCTCGGTATCCTTCTCGACCAAAAAACTCATGGAAACTCTCTTTTTCTTCGCCTTGAACTTAAATTGCGTGGCTTCGGCACGACTCTTCTACTTTTCACTCATTCGTAAGACCTTCCAGCAATGCAAGAAGGTAAACCTCTTCTTATCCTTCGTCTCAGACGCCTTATACATCTCAGTGGCTCTAATAACCTTTTGTTTCAAAAATGTCATGTCAGTCTTTACATATGTCAAATAATTTTCAGTTGTATTATATACCGCGTCAGAGGGATCAGATCCACTAGGGGCAGGGCCTCTGATACAAGTATCAAAGAACCCACAAAACTTGTTGACAGCAGATGCAATTGTCGTGAATCTGTTCTGGTGAGAGTTTTCTGCTCTCTCAGTAACAGGAATTTTGTAGACTTTGACGAAGTTAATCGCAAAGTCTTCTTCTACAGCCTTCCAAAAGTCAGGACTCTTTTGGTCGTTACCCTTAATTGGGTTGGTTGAGACTTCAACCCAAGATTTACACAACTGGGTGTTTTCTTCGAAGGTCCAGTTATTGCCACGGGCACGCTTATTAGCCTTGGGCTGTTCCTTTTGCTTTTGATTTTGCTTTTGCTTTTGCTTTTGTTGTTGTTGTTGATTCGACATTGTTATTTTAAAAATTTATCGGGAAAGGAGCAAAAAAATTAAAAAAAAGTCAGATTTATTTATTTTTTAGAAAAAAATTGATCGTTTACAAATTTAGCTTTTTTTTAACAAACGACTGGAGTTTCATTTTGTTAAAAAAAAAAGCCAGATTTAATAAATTTAGCAAATTTAGCAAACCGCTGGGGATGCTCTAAACGTGCGTATGGTATCTCTACAATGCTCGTTTGTGATCACAAACGAAGAATTCGTGTTTGTGTCACTGGATGTCCTGGTGCTATTCATGATAATAATGTTTATCAAGCAACAAGTCTGGCCAAATCCCCACATAGACATTTCTCCCCTGGCGAATATATATTAGCTGATAGTGCATACAGTGTCACCTCGACTGTTATCTCATCATACAGAACCGGTTCAGTACATGCTACAAAAGAAGAAATAGAGGAATTTAATTGGTATGTAGCTCAAACTCGTATCGCAATTGAACATTGCAATGGAATTCTGAAAGGAAAGTTCCAAAGCCTTCAAGAGCTTCGTATTATAATTCGTGACAGGAAAACTTTGATCGAAGCGGGAAGATGGATTCGTGCTTGTTGCATTATGCATAATTTCCTTTTAGAAGATTCAACTGACATAGAGGAGTTCAGAGAGGCCAGTGGACATAGAAGATTCATCAGTAGTTCGCAGAATAGGTCAGATGATGATAGTAGTTTAAATTTCAGAAGAAATCAGTTGAAGAATGATATATTGCATAACAACGCTCAAAATTAATAAACATTTATTTAAAAAAAATAGGTTAATAATCTGCAAGGTCTTCCATAAACTTCTTTATGGTTTCATATCCTTCAGATCCTTTTTCTTCGTTTCGAAGTTCTTTATTCAAAAGCAGCCATTGCTTTTGTCTCTCGAATATCATGGCTACTCTCTCGTCATCCCTCTTTTCTCTTTGAAACTCCAATAGCTCGTCCTCGGGATCTTCATACTTCTTAGATGCTTTTCTTTGTCTCTCAAAGAAGTCGGTAATGCACTCATTGAGACTCCTCTTTTTTCCTCTACTTTGTCTAGGCAAAGGTGGTCTAGTGGAAGAGAGGGGCAAAACATCATCATCATCATCATCATCATCATCCAAGTTGACATCATCAACATCATCCATGTTGGTTGAATGAACATCGTCTTCATGATCAGGCTGTTCATCATACGCACTTAAATCAGGAGTCCCACTGACGATATTCCCATTCGACTGCATTCCTTCACCAGTTACAAGTGGATCCGATCCAAGTAAAGGGAGAAGATCATAATACCACTTAAACAAATGAGTGGTTTTCTCTATAATTTTAGATATAGTAAGTTAAACAAATTTAACGGTATAATAGTTAGCAGTTAGTAGTTTTCTTCTTACCTTCAACAGTGACGTTAACATCAACAGCAGGATCAACACCATATGCAGTAGCGATTACCGTCTTGTAAGTAGCGGTAAACGATTTTTTCAAATATATAATCGTCTCTATGATACTTTTTGTGCTTCTTTTACGATGTCCTCTGTTGACGAAGATTTGGGCCAGCTTTTTCACCATACCTGTTTGGCTTTCCGCTTCACCTGGTTTTTGACTTTCACATCCGCTGAATTTACTCCAATTATCTCCTACTAGCATCCATTCAACCACAATATCTTTTGAACACTTGCTATTACTATCGAAGTCATTGATCCAGCTCTTCGCATTCGGGATCTTGTCTGTAACACCAGGACGACTATTAGTCGTGGAGCTTCCCTGGGGTCTAGGGGTAGCTGCAGACAGACGTGGAGTTGTTTCCAGTTCCTCAGTTTGTTGAGGTCTAGGCTGAATGTTGACAGGTGTTTGGTTCATTTTTAAAATTTTATGTGATATTTAAGATGAAATGAAGGACAATCCGCTACGTTTTTTTTTATATAACACTCATCATCATATCGGGAGCCAAAAATTATACTTTGTAATGACATAAGGCCTCTTCTAGTACATCTTTCTCTACTATCTTTCATCATACGTTCCTCATTGATTCATTACATCATGTTCAGGACCTCCTCCAATCAAATCTTATTCTGAGTAAAAGTTTGGAATCTAAAAGCTGGACACAAAAAAATATCATTCAAGTTTATAGTTTTTTATGCAAATCTTTATTGGACATCGGACAAAGAAAAAAATTTGCTGGAAGCTGGAACCTGTAGGCCCGATTTTATTTGAGCGTCCCTATTGTCAAAGAATTTTCTAAATTGCAAAGATCACATCGCAAGCTTCGGTTAGACCAATAAAAAAATTACACTACAATCAGGAAATGAATTAGGAACTTCTTAAAAATAAATACATAAGAACATGAGAAATAAACATTTTAAAATGAAATGAGCCCAAAAAAAAAATAATTATAGGGGATCGGACTTGAAATTCTCAAAAATGTCCGTTTTTTCAAAAATTGTTCATTTTAAAATAGATGCACTGTACTTTAAGATTTATTAGAATACTCATGCTCCCGATCAACTGATATGGGACAACATTATCTGGAAACAGTTCTAACGAGTAGTATACATTTAACGCAAGGCGGGAAACAAAGTATAGATCTATTCCAAAACCAGAAAGGTTGACTCATCATTAAAACTCAGGAGAGTTGTGCAATATAAAAAGGATCAATTATTTCATAGCAGCAGAGTTCTTTTAGTCTATTTTTACCCCTAATAAAAGTATACTTTTATCTCATTACTTTTCTATGTAATGTTTTGTCAAATACCACACCGGTATTTTGAGTCCAAGTTCGAAACTTGTTTAAATAAAAATCCCCTCTAAAATAATTCGTACACACTGTGCAAAAACGATTCCTGGAAGTGAGCAATTTTTTTTTCAAAAAGTGAACAAAAAATAATTTGTGAAGTGAGCAAAAAAAAATAGAAAAGTGTGCGGAAATTGAAAAGAAAGTGAGGAATTTTTTTCCTAGAGTGTGCAAATAATTTATGAACATAGTGTAACTAAATATTTCATAGAATTTATTTTTGGAAAACCTTAAGCATTTACAAGATCTGCCATGTTAGGGATTCCAGTGAGACTGGTTTTTTTTGGGGAAAAAATTTATGACACGTTTCTCAATAGGAATAAGGCCATTCTATTGGCTGACAATTACACGAACGGAAAATGAACTTAGTGGGGTGTGCATAGTAGTGTTTCAAATCTCCAACCCCCACTTATACGCCCCCACTTAATTTTTTGAAAAGCGAACAACTTTGATGTCCTACAACTTTTTTTTTGGCAGTAAAAGTATTTTTTTACTCCTAAAATATTGTTTATAAAGACTCTTTAAATAATATCTTTTGATTCGCACTGGTATATCGGTTAATTTGGGAAAGTTCTAGGCCCTTAAAAAATACAAAAAAACCGCTGTTTAAAACTGGAGGCACGTAAGTGAAAGAAGGAAGACGAAAAGCTAGGCTACATCTTTAATTAAAACATTATACTGTAATTTATATTGAAAATAAACCATGACATAACTTAGTATGCCATTACGTTTTTATAACGGATATTCAATGATTGATGATTGCGATGTATAGGAGAAGGCATTGGCAAAGACTTCTCTAAATTAACGCATCGACGTGTCACAATCAGGACAAAAGCTTTTAAACTTGACTGGATTACTTATAAAAACTGAATTTGAGGCCTGAGCTATTTTCATTTTTCTTCTCCCGTCAGAACGATGAGTATTACTTGTACTACTCTCAAAAAATCCTTCATTGATTCCCGTGGCGGTGTTCCGGATGCTAGGTATCATACTTTGGATATTGTTGAAAGGACTCCGTAAAAACACTACTTGTCTCGTTGCGTTTGTTTATAAACCCTGTGTATTATCGCATATATCAAATGGTCTTTAAAATTATTCAAAGTAAAGATAGCATTTGATTGTGAATTGAATGAACACGTAATTATATTTTTAGGAAGTTGTGTCTAACCAAACAATGGATCCCATCGAAATTTATTATTCACCGATTCATCCATTTTAATTAACAAATGTTTATCCATGCATCCGTATTTGTTGATACAGTAGCAACCGTTTCCTTGATTACGATCTCCTAATGTCGGATATCTATTGCTTTTATGATTTAATACATCTGCGATACAACACGTTCTCTGTCAGTTACATTTTGCATAGTGCACTGTCTAACATAACTTACCAGATGGTTTTAGATTGCACTCATATCGTATCCATAGTTTTCACTATTTGTTTTTTCGGTCCTGCTTGGATACGTCCAGAAAAATATCAATATTTTAGACTAAATGTAAATCCGTCTTCCAGCCTTGATATTAAAGCATGCTCTACGTCATACAAAATCTTCCTTACTCGAAGATTTGTACTACGTTTTACCGATAGCAGTCCAGTACGCATTGAGCTTTTGTTTCTGTATCCGTAATTGAATCAAAGCAAAACAAACTCAATATCGACAGATCTTCATTTCTCGACATAAGAAAGCAATTTTCGTTGAACTTTCCACGGTTATCTTAAGACAGCACATATGATTTAGATTAGCTTGGGTGATTTTAATATTCCGGTTATCCTTGCTGTTTTTATAATTTTCATCATCAGGATTTCTACTGCTCAATTATGACCTTTTGTAGCTAGAGCGAGAAAACGGTACTTCAAGTCTTCATTCCGTTTCGAAAGCTCGTCAAAAGTAAAGAAGGAAAAGAGTCACAACTTCATTTGTCAACGGTACATTTTACCCGATATCAATTATTTTAATATACGTTTAATGCAAGGGACTCCGATTTATTTGTACTTGGTACCTACTGTGGAGATGCTACTCAAAGAATTCATTTTGAATAGTTTTTATTTAAAAAAAAAATTAAACTCGAGATCTAATTCTCTTAAGATCACGATAGTTTTCTTCTTCACAAGGAGAAGAAGGGCGACGAGGAGAAGAAACAGGACGAGGGGAGGAAGTACCAGGAGAGGCAACAGAAGTCCCACGGGGGGAAGGAGAGGAGGGAGGTGTCAACTCAACCCCAAACAAGGCGAAAGAACCAAAAGACAAGCCCGGGGACCCAGGAGCCGAGGAACAGACGGGAGAAGCAGAAGCAGAAGCCAACACCGGAGAAGCAGGAAAAGAATCCCAACCGAAAGAAGTAGGAACGGAAGACACCACTGGAGAAGGGGCAAAGGAAGTCCAAGCAAGAGAAGAGCAAGCGGGAGACAAGACCGGGGAAGAACGAACGGAAGAACAGCCGGAAGAAACCGGAACCGGAGTCAAAGAAGGCAAAGGTGGAGAACCACCAGAAACACCAGAGCCAACCGAAGCAACAGTAGCAACAGAAAAAGAAGCGTTATCCTCGAGGGAGGAAGAAACCGCTGGAATGGCGTTATCCCCAAGAGGGAAAGAAACCGCCGATGATGCGTTATCCCCAATTGGGGAAGAAACCGCAACAGGAGACACGGACAAACAGGGAGCAACAGCAGAGCGAGATACATCCCCAAGTGCAACAGAGGGGGAAACACAGGAAAGAGAAGCAGAATTGTTCACAAGCCAGGCTTGTGTTAAAGCTTCACATCCGAAAGCAAAGGACGGAACGCGAGAACGGACGGGAAGGACAGACGGAAAAGCAGGCAAAGAACCATCACTTAGACATGGCATGCCCACCACGCAAGCACAATCCAAAGAGTAACATTTTCTTTCCTTCTTTGTGACAGTTGCCACAGAAGGAACAGAAGAAAAGGGCCGAACAACGGAATCCTCGGGGGGAGGAGCAACAGCAGGAGAAACAACAGGCAAAGGGGTGGTCTGAGCAAAAAGCTCAGGATTGTTTTTGAAGGTGGTGAGAGGTACGATACCTCTACCAAAACAGACGTAAACATCACCGATTGGCTCGGGTGGTACACGAACCTGTTTTTTGTCACAAATGACAGCAAGCAAAGAAGATGAAAAGAACCAAATAATATTTTCCCAAAGGAAAAAGAAAAAAAATTTGGTCCAAAACCAGGGAAAAGCCAAAAAGAGAAACGCGGAATGTGTTAATTCACACAACAATCTATTAAATGTCAACATTAGAATCGTGTTTATAGTATAAATGTTTACTGATTTCGTTTTACTTACTCGTCAAGAAGAATATACGAGAGCATTTTTCCAAGAATCGTTAATGGGAGAAAGAGAAAAAAAAAGACCCGCCGCTTTTTGAAAAAATAAAAACGAAAATTGCTGCGCAAAGTAAAATGATGATGTCATTATTTTTAGTTATAAAAATTGTGTTCGGAATCCAAATTATTTTATTTCAGCAAAATCATAAATTTTTTTTTTTAATATTGACGTACAAAACATTCGGCTATCGACTTTCCATTTACGATCTGGAATGCACCAATCTCTTAAAATAGACAGAAGAATGACACACAGAAAGATGACATAAAAGTTTTTAAAAACTAAAAAAAGGTATCGAAAAGCGGTCACATATGTTATATAAAGTCCGTTTGTCATATTGTCCAACTTTTTCGAACTTCAGTTGGTAATTGTTTGAAAATGACTTAACCAGGCCAATAGCTTTGGTTAGCTTTTATATACTATAAAAAAAGATTTAGTTTTACTTGCATTTCTTTATGGAGACTGTAGCAGAAAAAGTATGGACGAACAGGTGAAGAAGTACCTTTTATTGTCCAAAAACATGCGTTCTATTAAAGAAATTGACTGATCTTCCAATGTGTGAAAAAGGAATGACATTAAATTTGAAATGGCCACTTCAAAAAATCTTGTAATGGAACACGTTTTGCCTAAACATGAGCGAACTCATCAATATAAGGCTTATACCATTGGAAATTTAGGCGATATTTTTTGTTCGAAGTAGAAAAGTTGGAAATTCAAACAGACTGCTACTATCGCAAACTTAAATTATCACACGACACTCGAATGAAAAAGCGAATAAGGATGCCCTGGAAAGAAATATACTTAGAGACCAAAAAAAATATTGGCGCCATTATCATACTTCGCCCACCAGATGAAGAACATCAATTTTATTTGGTACGGTTTGTTTATGAGCACGCTTATATAACAATCTAGGTTCCTATGGATGATTTGACAACGAACTTTAAGTGTCTATAATTGAAGAACGCTAGAGTTTCCGAGCTAATGCGTGAAAAATGCGTCATAAGAATTTAAAATAAGATTGAAGTCGGTTATTAAATGTGGACCAAGTGACTGACGATAAAGTTATTAGAGGGAATTATATACAGAGAATTCCGTTCGCTAAAACTGTTTAACAGACTTTTTGATTGAAAATAAAGATAATGTTTATTGAATAATTATTGATTGATATTTGTATGTTTTTAATATGTTGCCGCAGTACTGCGGTTGTACTGTCGTCAAGTTCTAGTGTTGGATAATATACTGCGATTAAAGGTTATAACAACGATATTTCATACGACTTGACTGGTTTTACAACATCCGGGGGGTTCAGAGGAAAGAACAAGGTTCTTTTCTTGGAGGTGTTTCATCATTCGACTTGCATGTATATTAGACCATTTTTTGTTGGTTTCAAGTTCAAGTACATCGAAGCGGTCAGGACACCGAACCTTTGTTATCTGGAATGGACCACGGAAAGATGGAACAAGTTTGGCAGACCTTTTACCAGCCGCACTCGATTGGACGGGAAAGTCAATAAGCACCAGAATACCAAGTAGGAAAACAGGAGTGGTTCGATGGTTGCTAAAAGCAACGGTATTGTTAACTTGAGAATTGTTATTTTCCAATTGAACCAAGACTAGAGCGCGACCAAGGAACTGTTTGACAAGTTGTTGATATTCTTGAGCTGGGATTAGATTGGCGCCCAAATCATAAGTTGCCAGTGTTCTTGCTTCACGACGGTGTACAAGTGAGATAAGCGAAAATTTAGTCCAGTCATGTACTCTTGAATTATATGCTAGTTGAAATTCGTTCAAGTGTTCATCCCAAGTGATTTGTTGGTAGTCGAGATCCATGAATGATACGATTAAATTTCGGAGGGTGGCCAAAAATCTTTCCACCAGACCGTTAGACTGAGGATGGTACGCAGGGTAAAATTTCTGCTTTATTGCCAAGTGTAGACAGATAGTCTTGATGAGACTACTGGAGTACGGTTGACCGTTGTCGCTGAAGATTTGTCGAAATACACCATGCTCCGATATGTTCTTACTGAGGCATTTGACGACTTGGATATCAGTGTTTTCAGGAACAGCGGTAATAATCACATATCTTGGGAACATATGTACATTAAACCACAATAATGTACTTATTTCAGATTTTGAAGCAGGTAGTGGACCAAAGGAATCAATAGCAGTAGTATCAAATAGACGTTCAGATGGATTCGAATGTATTTTTAAAGTAGAACCTGGAGTGGTATGTGAACGTTTGACGTTTTGACATACTCCGCTTGTGTTAACCTTCGTTTGAACCCATTTTTTCTGTTTAGGAAAGTAATATAATCGACCGAATCGTTGAAGAGTTCTTCCTATTCCTAGAGGACCAGTTGTTGAATTGGAGTGAAGTAACTCAAATGTATCTTGCCATAGTGATTACCGTAGGCTTGGGCGGGTTTTATAGAAGAGGACACCGGACTCGTCGGAATAATGGAGAGGGAGAGGCTGAGTGGAACGAATATCTTCACAGAAACGATCTGCGAGTTGAGCAGCGACTAATTCGGTCGTAGATAGATAGCAGAAAATTTCACAAGAGCCATCAGCAATGAGTGCGACCGGGTAACGACTCAAAGCATCGGGACCTGCATTCCTGGAGCCAGGGCGGTAGATGATTCGCAAATCGTGTTGTTGTAGACTAAGAGCCCATTGACCTAATCGACCACGTAAATCCGTGTTTTTTTTCTGCAAGGATTGAAGGTCTTGACGATCAGTTATAACCGAGAAACGTGTGGCGGTGGGATAATGAGCGAACTTCTTGATTCCCCTAACAATAGCCAAAGCTTTCAATTCTGAGACGACATAGTTTTTTTCGGCCGGAGAGAGAGAGCGGGAAGCATACGCCACAGTATACACGCGATTGTTACTAGGATTAAGTTGACACAAGATGATTCCGCTACCAGCCGTATATGCACCATCCATATGGAGTTCGAAAGGAGATGAAAAATCCGGAAACTGTAGAATAGGCGCAGAGATTAGCTTTTGTTTAAGGATATCAAAGGCTTGTTGGTGTATAGAAGACCAGATCCAAGGGATGTTCTTATTGAGGAGAGTGTTAATAGGAGCAGATATCACCGAGAATTTACCAATCAAACATCGATAGTAGCCAGCAAGACCGAGGAATGACCGCAGAGTTTCGACATTTGTGTGGATGTGGAACTCAGAGACTGCACAAATTTTTTCAGGATCAGTGTGTAGACCGGCGGGGGAAATCACGTACCCTAGGAAGGCAATCTTATTGCTAGCGAACTTGCAATTCTTCATATTGACCGATAGTTGAGCGTTACGAAGTCGATCGAACACAGCAAGGAGATCTTAAATGTGTTGTTCAAAGGTCGGAGAGAACACCACGATGTCGTCGAGGTACTCCATGCAGAGTTGCCTTTTCAATACAGCTAAGACAGAATTCATCAACCGTTGCATAGTAGCGGGAGCGTTACACAATCGAAAGGGCATAGGAACAAATCCATACAAGCAATTTCGACAGATGAAGGCAGACTTGGCGATACTTTCCTTATTAAGCTCAATTTGCCAATAGCTGGTTGTGAGATCAAGGGTGGAAATCACATGGGCATTGCCAAGACTATGGAGGGTGTCGTCGATACGAGGTAATGCATAGACGTCACGCGTGGTGATGTTGTTGATACGTATGTAATCGACACTGAAACGAGGTACAGTGCGCGCCAAAAGTGTCCCAATGTTTTATTATTTTTCAAAGATGCTTTAATCAGTCGATCCGTTTCTACTATTTTTGGCTAGAAATTTAACTATATACTTATCAACCCTTTGGCAGCGTTATGTAAAAATTTAAAACTCCGTTTATAATAAAACTAAAATTACAAAATTCGGCGAAGTCAAAAATTTAATTGGGACACTTTTGGTGCGATTGAAATTTTTATTTATATGTGTCCTGAATTTAACTCAATGATTGATCCAATAACCTTTGGCCCTTATAACGTCTTGACAACGTTTGTTTACGCTTAACAAATAAGGTCTAACTTCTTCAGGTGTGATTGCATACCATGTTTCAGTAATTCTTTCCTTGAGCTCTTTTATTGAGGTAGGCGGCTTATCATAGTTACTATAAAGGCGTCGTTTTAGTAATGACCAGACATTCTCAATAGGGTTTAGATCCGGAGATTGTGCTGGCCATACCATGGTTTCGAATTCTTGATTTTTAAGCAAGTCGGTGACTAACATAGACTTATGCTTCGGATCGTTATCGTGAACAAATACAACGTCTTTTTGATTTAAATGATAATCCTCTAATGTTTTGAGAAGATCCTCTTGCAGAATAGTTTTGTATAGTTGCTTGTCCATATTACCGTCGATAAAGACTAAAAATCCAACACCTGACCATGTGATACAGCTCCAAACCATTACACTTCCACCGCCATGTTTTACAGTTTGCTGCACGTGTTGCGGTTTAAGCTGCGTATCCTTTCTTTTGTAGCACCAATGAATCCCATCGGACCCAAAAAGATTTATTTTGGTCTCATCTGACCAAACCACGTGTTTCCAATCGGTTTCTGTCCACGCAATATGACTTTTGGCAAAGGCTACTCGGTCAGCGATATTTTTATTTCTTAGTAATGGTTTCTTCGGCTTAATTAATGGGACAATACCCCGTGATTTAAGTAAACGTCGAATGCTCGTTGCATTTAATGAGACTCCTAAGTCATTTGAAAGTATTCGAGACACCTTGGAAGCCGATTCAACTCCGCTTTTAGTCACTAGCTGAACGATATAGTCTATGTTCGTGCTTGTGACTTTGGGGGGACGACCAATACGCGGCTTGCTCTTAAGACCCAGTGTAACCTGACTAATTCTGTTGATAGTACTTTTGCTGACTCCAGTTTTAGAAGCAGTCTCACGGGCACTGAAACCATTAAACAAGCATTGTACTACATTGTTTCTCTTGGATTCTGAAATCTGTCGCATGTTTATGTCGAAGAATAATTTTACAAAAAAATTTTAAAAAAAAATACTGTTAGAGGTTACTGAACAGCTAAGCTATTTATATAGTTTTTTAAGAAAAATTTTTATTCGGTTTTATGGCGTAGAAAGCAAAAAACAAACAAAAAACAAATCGCACCGAAAGTGTCCCAATGATGTAATTATGTTCAGTCGCTGTAAATCGTTTCCAAATAGAGCTAACAAT
The DNA here is from genome assembly GCF_025094135.1 of Mucor mucedo. Lineage (NCBI taxonomy): Eukaryota > Fungi > Mucoromycota > Mucoromycetes > Mucorales > Mucoraceae > Mucor > Mucor mucedo. The sequence continues at coordinate 20,265 of NW_026252547.1, read as the reverse complement.
TTTTTTATTTTTGGATGTTACAGCGGACATGTGAAAGTACTTATGATGTAATTTTGAGGCCAAAACAATCATTAGTTTGTGTGATGTCATTATGAAAAGCCAAAAATTTAAAACATTGGGACACTTTTGGCGCGCACTGTATACCATCCAGTTTCTTGACTAACACGACACCGGATGCCCAAGGACTGTCGCTTTCTCGAATAAGGCCTTGCTCGAGTATTTCTTCCAATAGACCTGTGATGGCGTCGTTTTCGGCTGCGGCCACTCGGTGGGGTAGTTGTGATAAAGGTCGATGGTCACCAGTCCTGATGTGGTGTTGAGCCAATGGCGTAACAGAAGAAGCCTTTTCCGCAAAACAATCCTAGTATTCATTCAACAGACCTTTCAGTGTATCAGTTTCCGCTAGTGTTCGGAATGAAGATGGAAACTCTCGACCGAGCTTCGATCGTGTTCGAGTCGAAGCTCGCTCGAATGCGTTTTTTTGCTGGTCGAGGTCTCTCGAAGTTTCTTAAGCTCGGCTCGGCTTCAAATACGATAGCTCGAACTCGCTCGCCCTTTTTATTACACAAAGTGCACGTCAAAATGATGTTAATTACAAAAGTTATGATACTAAAATTGATATTTATTGAAATAGAAGTTGGAAAAAGAAAAAAAAACTTTTGTTTTCACCAGCCTTAACTCCAAATTTGGATATTTAAATCAAACTATTACTGCATCTATAAATATAATACAGTTGGATTTGTGAACATGAAAGTTTAAATTAATTCTGTTACGTCGTGTTACTGTGGTTGCCGTAAAAATTTGGCTTAGTTGGGTTTGGCGTGGAACAATGTATCATTTTTTATGCTAAATGTGTTTGTTGGTTGTACAACTAAATAAAAGTATAAAGCATTTTAGTTGGAGTTATTGGAGCATAAAAAAAGAAAAATGTTTAAGGCAAGAAAAGATTAAAATCAAGGGGAAATGCCATCAGTAGTCTTTCAAGGACCTTAACTTTAAAGTGACTGCTAACGACTTTTTAGCTGAGCGAGCTTCGATCGATACTCGCTCGATCCTAAATAAACTGGCCCAAGCTCGAGTAAAAAAACTCGGTTCGGGCTTCGTTCGAACTGGCGCAAGATCGGTCCAAGCTCGAAAAGTTCGAATACTAGTTTCCGCACCAGAGAGGGTATCACCGATAGAAGATGCCAAGTCTAAACAGGTTCAGCCGTAGAGCTCACTGGCGAAATGGCAGGAGACTGGATACTAGAAAGATTTGGAGACGAATGTGAGATAGGGTATAATGTTGGGGACTTAAGTAAATACTCGTAAAAAGCGATATGCTGACCTTTATTATTATAAACATTTGAAGTATTTAAATTAGCTAATTTAACCGTTTCCAATTCATCGTTGTTGAACTCAACAATACCCGAGGCGACAGGCAAGAGTTCTTCCATAGCAACATTCGGAGGTGTGGATATGAATGCAAGGGTATTAGGGGAACCGTTGATATGAACATACGCATGGTGAGACCAGGAAGATGCAACGAAGACGAGATAGAGCATACAGAATCTACAGTAGTTGTCATGGCAGCCGTAGAGTCCAAGCTCTTTGGAATGCGAACCTCCTTGGAGGCGGTATCGATGATACCTTTGAGGGTCTTGAGGTCAGAATATCCAATAATTAGATCATGAGCTAGTTCACGAACAACATCGAAAGCTGTTGAGAATGATGCGGAAAACAGTGAAATCAACCTAAGCTCACATCAAACAACAGATGATAATGCCTATGGGCCCGTTATTATTAGACCTTTTTTTTAAGCTTATGACAAACATGCCAAAACCTGTTTTATCCCACGCTCTACTGCCTATAAATTATTGAAACAATGCAATAAAAGTGATGGAACCGTGATTACTATCGGCGGTTTAAGAAAGCCTTTTTAAATAGCTGGTCAAAGCAAGCAAAGAATCAGGAGATTACGGCACAGCTAACTAAGTATCCTACCGAGTTAGTGGACAAAACCGTTGTATTACCACGAACATATTAAGATAGTAACTGTGTTGTTTTTGAAGGCTTTAGCGGTTCCGAAATTGAATTGAGAAAGAATATGGTGGAAAAGATACGACTTTCATTAAAACAATGACATGTCTATACGATGGAAATAGATGAGAACAGAACATTGGATTTTCGATTTAACGTAATAACCGCTTCGAAAGCAGCTGTGATTGACTTCAAGACTAGCTGCGTGTTTATGGATGAGGACGGTTTGAACGCGCACCAGATCAGAAGTAAAGCCTGGTCCGTCAATGGAACACCTGCCTTTGGTTCTGTTCCAACTCAAAAGGACGATCACTTGAGCATTATTGGGTGTATATTGTTTTTTGGAATCATCAATGTTTCCAAGGTAGAGCTGTTGTAGCTAGCTGATGTAGCTAAGACTGAGAAAGAGTTTCCTTTACCAGCCAGCAAAAAAAGAAAGGATAAAACCGATGACACAAAAAAAGAAATTGCCAAAAAGGGGTACGACTGCGTAGCATGATGTAACTTTTGTTTGAAATGTCCTGGATGTATTAGACAGACACAACAAAGTTAGATTTTATATCGTCATGGGTAATTTAATAATTCATCCTTCCCATGTGGTTGTTGATCCAATCAAAAGTAGAGGCTATAAGCCTTTACTTTTGCCCCCATATTCATCATTTTTGATTCCTATTGAAGAATACTGATCCAAGATCAAGAAGCACATCAAAAGAAACTCCCTTTTTACTTTGAGGACTTTAACCCAAGAGTCAAGGCAGCCCGTGAGACTATTACCACGGACGATTGTTATGGTTATATACAAAACTCTGAGATATACTGGGACAATTACCTTGACAAAGAATCAAAACTAGTTTGATCTTTTACTTGTATGAAGTTTCGTTATCATATTTCTGAAAATAATTTCCCTTTGTCTTATTAATTTTTTTACCCTTGTCGAAAAATATTCTTTTTTGTCTGAATTTGTTTTGAGCTTGACTGAAAATAATTTTAAGTTGTCTGAATTTAGGTGATAATACTGCACATGGTAATACTGTGGAATAGAATACGTCACTGTTAATTCAATTTTAGGATTTTGGTTATGTCTTAAAAAATAAAACCGGTTTTTATATCGGTTTGGTGACAAAACCCACGATGCGATCTAGACACGTAACTATAAATACCCCATAAGAGCATTCCAGCGGTTTGCTAAATGTTTTTGTAAATTTATTATTTTTTTGTCATGAAGAGATTTATTTTTTTGAAATTTCCACAGTCGTTTGTTAAAAAAAAAATTAAATTTCGGTGCCTGTCATATATTTTTTTTTTACTTTTTTTCACTTTTTTCATTTTCATTCACACAATGTCTGCAATGTTGACTTTCGAAAGATTATTTGGCAATGACCCTGCAAAGGATTTTGAAATGCATCTTACTGCTATAAAGATTTTCTAAGGGTTATGAAAAAGTCAAAAAGAAAAGCCTCGTGTAATCAAAAAACGTCGAGTTGTCAAGAGAGGACGTACAACTAGACTTGAAAAGCTTCTGAACGATTACTTTTCGGAAAAGCCAAGATATTCCGACGCTGCCTTTCGTAGAAGATACCGAATGCGGAAACGTCTCTTCTTGGGAATCACCGAATCAGTGACGGCTCATGATAGCTACTTTGAGCAAAAGTATGATGGGGCTAAAGTCATAGGCTTTACGCCACTCCAGAAAGTAACAACAGCCATTCTACAACTGGCTTATAGAGTAGAATTGGATGCAATCGACGGCACATTTCGAATAGCCAAATCAACAACCCAAAAATCCTTGAAAAGATTAGCAACTGCTGTCGTTGCTGTGTAGAAGGAGGAGCATATGAGGACTTCTAGGCAGGAGGATGTTGATCGTTTGTTGGCGATCAATGAATGGAAAGGCTTCACTATTTTTTTTTTTTTTGGTCCTGTTTGCAGCATCCAGAAAAATATCAATATTTTAGGCTAGATGTGATTCCGTCATCCAGCCAAAAAACTCCAGCATGTTCTACGACATACAGAATCTTCCTTACTCGAATATTTGTGCACCTGCTCTCTGATATCAGTCCAATACGCATTTAGCTTTTTTTTTCTGTACCCGTAATTGAATAAAGACAAAAAGAAGACTTAATATCAACAGATCTTCATTTCTCAACATGAGAAAGCATTTTCGTTGACCTTTCCACAGTTATTTTGGGACAACACGTACGATTTAGAATAACTTGGGTGATTTTAATATTCCGATTATCCTTGCTGTTTTTATACTTTTCATCATCGGGATTTTTACTGCTCATTTATGACCTTCTATAGCCAAAGGGATAAAACGGTAGTTCAAGTTTTCATTCCGTATCGAAAGCTTCTCAAACGTAAAGAAGGAAAAGAGCCACAAATTCATTTAATTCTAAAATTATAACAACTTGATTTATCAACGTTTCATTTAACCCGATATCAATTATTTTGATATCCGTTTAAAGCAAGAGCCCTGATTTATTTTTATTTGGTAACTACTGTGAAGATACTACAAAAAGAATATATTTCGGACTAGTTTTTATTTTTTTTAAAAAACAAATTAACCTCGAGCTCGAATTCTCTTACGATCACGATTATTTTCTTCCTCACAAGGAGAAGAAGGGCGACGAGGAGAAGAAACAAGACGAGGAGAAGAAACAAGAGGAGGGGAGGAAGGACCAGGAGAGGCAACAGAAGTCGCACGGGGGGAAGGAGAGGAGGGAGGTGTGATCTCAACCCCAAACAAAGCAAAAGAACCGAAAGACAAGCCCGGGGACCCAGGCGCCGAGGAACAGACGGGAGAAGCAGAAGCAGAAGCCGACACAGGAGAAGCAGGAAAAGAATCCCAACCGAAAGAAGTAGGAACGGAAGACACCACTGGAGAAGGGGGAAAGGAAGGCCAAGCAAGAGAAGCGCAAGCGGGAGACAAGACAGGAGAAGAACGAACGGAAGAACAGTCCGAAGAAACAGGAACCGAGGTCAAAGAAGGCAAAGGTGGAGAACCACCAGAAACACCTGAGCCAGCCGAAGCAACAGGACCAACAGAAAAAGAAGCGTTATCCTCAAGGGAGGAAGAAACCGCAGGAATGGCGTTATCCTCAAGGGAGGAAGAAACCGCAGGAATAGCGTTATCCCCAATTGGGGAAGAAACCGCAAGACGAGAAACGGACAAACAGGGAGCAACGGCAGAGCGACATAAATCTCCACGAGCAACCGACGACGAAAAACAGGAAACAGAAGCAGAATTATTTACAAGCCAGGCTTGTGTTAAAGCTTCACATCCGAAAGCAAAGGAGGGAACGCGAGAACGGACGGGAAGGACAGACGGAAAAGAAGGCAAAGAACCATCACTGAGACATGGCATGCCCACCACGCAAGCACAGTCCAAAGAGTAACATTTTTGTTCCTTCTTTGTGACAGTTGGCACAGACGGAACGGAAGAAAAGGGTCGACCAGCAGAATCCTCGGGAGGAAGAGCAACAACAGGAGAATCAACAGGCAAAGGAGTAGTCTGTGCAAAAAGCTCAGGGTTGTTTTTGAAAGTGGTAAGAGGTATGATACCTCTACCAAAACAGACGTAGACATCACCGATTGGCTCGGGTGCTACACGAACCTGTTTTTTGTCATCAACGACAGGAAGCAAAGAAGACGAAAAGAACCAAATCATTTTTTCCCAAAGGAAAAAGAAAAAAAATTTGGTCCAAAACCAGGGAAAAGCCAAAAAGAGAAACGCGGAATGTGTTAATTCACACAACAATCTATTAAATGTCAACATTAGAATCATGTTTATAGCATAAATGTTTGCTGATTTCGTTTTACTTACTCGTCAAGAAGAATATACGAGAGCATTTTTCCAAGAATCGTTAATGGGAGAAAGAGAAAAAAAAATGACCCGCCGCTTTTTGAAAAAATAAAAACGAAAATTGCTGCGCAACGTAAAATGATGATGTCATTATTTTTAGTCCTAAAAATTGTGTTCGGAATCCAAATTATTCTAGTTAAACCTAATCCAAATTTTTTTTTTTGATATTGACATACAAAAAATTCGGCTATTGACTTTCAATTTACGATCTGGAAAGCACCGATCTCTTAAAATAGACAGAAAGATGACATAAAACTTTTTAAAAACTAAAAAAAGGTATCGAAAAGCGGTCATATATAATATATAAATACCGTCCACCCTCCATTGGACAATGTTATGAAATGGTTCGTCAGATTGCCGAACTTTTTCGAACATCAGTTGCTAACTATTTGAAAATGACTTAACCAGGTCAATTGCTTTGGTCATCTTTTATATATTTTCAAAAATGTTTTAGTTTTACCTGCATTTCTTATGAAGACTGTAGCAGAAATACTATGAAACAAAAGGACAAGAAGTACCTTTTAATGTCAAACGAATATGCGTTCTTTTAAAGAAATTGACTGATCTTCCAATGTGTGAAAAAGGAACGACATTAAATTTGTAATGGCCACTTCAAAAAACGTTGTAATGGAGTACGTTTTGCCTACAAATGAGCGAACTCTTCAATATAGGGCTTATAGTATTGAATATTTAAGCGATATTTTTTGTTTGAAGTTGAAAAGTTGGAAATTAAAACAGGCTGGTAATGTCGCAAACTTAAATTACCACACGGCACTCGAATGAAAAAAGCGAATGACGATGTCCTCAAAAGAAATATACTTAGAAACCAAAACAAATCTGGGCGTCATTATCCTATTTGGCCTACTAGATGAAGGACATAAATTTTATTTGATACGGTTTGTTTATGATCACGCTTATATAATAATTTAGGTTGTTGTGGATGATTTGACAACGAACTTTGAGTGTCTAGAACTTAAGAAGGCTAGAGTTGCGGAGTTCATGCTTGAAAATTGCGACATACGAATTAAAGTCGTTCGCACCAATCCAGTAGATCATTACAAATAAGGATCCTTGCACGCACGGGTTAATTGGATAAACAACTGCATTAGAACTAGCAGAAAATGCCCGCACAATTACGTTTTTGGATATCGACATACGTCGTAGGCCGTCCCTAAGCAAACAGTATTTTCAAGTACAAATCGCTTATTTTGTAAAAAAGATTTGTCCCCGCCCCCCAATCTATATACTAGCGTATGACATCATTTCGAAAATTTTTAAGTTGACTATCCTCCGTTTCCTTTTGACTTTCCGTGCCCATTATTTTTATTTCATTTTTTTTTATTTTGTTTTTGCTTTTGCTTCAATAAAAATTTTTTATTGCTTACACCTACGCAAACAAATACCTCTATCCCTATTTTGGCCTTACGCAAAGAAATGAAAGGTATAAGAACACGACGGAAACGAATAGTTTCTTTCTGAAATTAGCCGGATGTTACTAGGTACAAGGAAAAGTTTCTTTGTACTTACAAGGCTAACCTAAGTACAAGATACGACCATAAGGGTTGTAGGAAAATAGACGAGATGAGGTAGTAAAGCTAAAGGTTTATATAATAATAACGATAGGAGTATACAAGACATCGGATAAATATTTGTACGTCTCTAAGTAATTTTGGGTAATTAGAATAAAAGTAAGATAGTTTGAAGGACTATCTTCTTAGAATAAATTATGTTGGGTAAGATCTTGAGGGGATGTCCTATGCCGGGGTTACGGTTCGAGGATGATGTCGTGTATTGTTTGGATCTTGGGCCGTAGTTCTATGGTGCTGATTCAGGATCGGTCTCATGCTGGTACTTGATGGTTTGGTCAAACGAGCGGTCACATGTGGTCTGCATACGCATGCTTATCAATACCGGGGTTGTTGTGTGGCTGTATGCATTAAACTATTTACCAAATGGCTAATATCAATCTTCTAATATCGAGCTAAAGTTATAACAGTAACTGCTCATTTACTTACGTATACTATCTATGTAATCAATAGCCGAAACCAATTTAAATCCGGGAACTTCAAAATTATCAGCTGGAGATTTCTATGTTTCATTGAGGAAGATTACGTCAGATGATAGATATACAGGGTTGTTGACGATCTGATCAAAGGGTGCCTGAAGATTTTGTACATTATGTGAAATAACTAGAAAGACCTCCTTTTCTGTAAGTTTTAAAACGTTGGTTGGAGTGTAATGCTAAGCTAACGTTGGATTCCATAATATAAATCACGTTGATAAAGCTCTGGGTGGTTTAAAAAACATACACTTTACATATCAAAGTGAGATCAGAGGCTGATGTTGCTTTAGATCATGCGACATATATCAATGACCTCTGTATTTTGTGCTTAATGGTGTGTTTTAAGGTAGGGTAAAATTATAAAAGAACTATAGGAGTAGTTTGAGACTGTTTACCAGATGTCTTATTAATAAATGTAATAAACGATTATGTATATAAAGGACTGTCTGCACTGTTCATATCTTTAGTGCTTTTTTTGAAGATATTATTGAGTAACCAAAAATATATACGATTACTGCATAGTCGCTAATTTTATCTTGTTCTAATAAATGTTGTCTTCTGAACTCTCTTTGCTTAAAACTAAATTTTAAGTATTCCTTAGACGTACTAAATTAGACTTGTGGTGTCATATACTTATAGTTCTTGCTATGAAATTTATTGTTAAGCTTATGTCACAAACGGTACATATCAGCATGGATAAACCTTTGTTAGCACTAATATGTCTACAGCCTTGCTAGGTAACGACATGAAGGTCACAAATTTGGTGCAGCGAAACGAAGGTCAATGTTTTACAGAAGCGGAGGTTTGCTTTGGAAAAGTCTCCGTTTATAGTAAAAATACTATAGTTACATAGACTCAAAAAAAGCAATCACGAAGTTTAGTAAGCGATTATTTTTTATGGCTAATTATACACGAACCATACTTTTTGTTTGAAAAAAAAACATACCGCGCACCATTTTTTTCTGTCCTGTCAAATAATAAAATTCCGAGTCGCACCAAAAATCATTTTTGCACATACGCAGTAAATAAAAAAACTAAACCTACTCTGAAAATTAACTTAATTTTAGGTATCTGTAATACCTTCGGATTCAGTGTATTCAGTTTAAAAAAGACACTGAAAACTAAAGTTTTCCCTGACAGCCATCAAGCAAAAGTAAGTGTATTCAGATACTGCCATTCAATCCATCGAGTGTTTTTTCTTTATACAATTAATGTTATTTAGTACCTAACATCTGACAGATTTCAAACTTTATGAATAAAGAACTTAGCTTAGCACTATACCAAATACATCTATATTATAGGCATTCAATGATAATCAATCAAAATAAGTTTTCATTATTTAAGTAAAGAAAGGGATGTTATAAATATTTATTTAAAATATGAAAAGAAAACAAACTCAACGATAGTATTAACAGGATTTGTTGCCAATAACTAATCTGAAAAAGTGATTTCTTTGGTGAATTGTACCTAGTCTACATATGTATTACCTTTGTTATTTCTCTTTGCTTCTCTTTTCTTCTCTTTTCTTTTCTTTTTGCTGTTTCTGTCGTATTTTTTGTGGCTATGATGCCTTCTTCTACTCTAAATCAAAAGTAAATTCGGTTGGCCTTAAATAATTGAAGTATTCGCGTGAGTTTATCGGGCTGGTAGTGGATTCGTCTATATCCCATTTCGGCCGATTTTCTCTCTCAAGAAGCACCTCATCAAAACTCAAGTTCTCGTTGCTTTAAGCGACCTTGTCACGTTTCTTGTATGTCTTTTTGTTTGGATAGAAACGTTTGATAGGGTATAAAGATCCCCAGTTACCCTCACAGCGATACATCGCAACACCCATCTCAGCAGCTCGTTTATCCAATGATGTTCTAATCGTTTGAATTATGCCGGCAGGTAAAGCGGACCAAACAGGAAATTTCTGTTGACATGTGATATCAATCCCGTAGTTGACCCTGAAATATGCCACATTTCGTACGTTCGCCTAAATATTAGCGGGTTAAATTGATCCATTATTATTCAGGATCGTGATCACGTTAATGATATCTGTCTTGGTTATTGTTCTCTTGATATCATTGCCATTCTCAGATATTGTTGGCATGGGAACAGTGCGGAGGACGCTTGCTGCTGAAATGGCTTCCTGATAATGAGAATCGTTTGCCTCATTGCGGTGCTGTTCGATTATTGCGTTCAAACTAGTAATCTCCTGAGCATCTTTTTATAAGTTCCTCTTGTAATTCTAGCTTTTTGCAAATCTCATTTTGAATGTTTAGTTTTTTTGAAATCTGCTTCAACAAGTTTGAGGTTCATGACGAGGATTTGTTCGTTTTTGGAGGCATGGTTTATACTTTGGAAGAAAATAAACGATTTTCTTCGTAAAAAGTGGCGTATCGGTTGTTTCTTTGTTTACAAATACTGCCTGTAAATATTTTGACGATAATGAGTTAAATTAGTTCCACATGATGTTTTGTTTCAGGCCCCCATATCTTGCCTGGGGACTGTTCCGAATAGATTTTTTTTTCGACCGCCCTGGTGAGAAATTCGAGAATGAAAATAGCGAATTAAGAATAAAATTGAAAATTTAACAAGGTGAAATTATGATACAGTGCATCTATTTTACAATGAACAATTTTTGGCTCCGATTTTTCAAAAAGAAATAAAAACGCTATCTCCTCGAAGAATTCAACAGGTATCTAAAATCCGGCTCTATTACATTCTTTATTAGAGAGTTCTCCACAAACTAATAGAGCCGGAATTTTTTTTTTCACACAAAATATTTTACAGATGGCAAAACAAAATTGGCCATTTACAGTGGGGAGACCCAAAGATGTCCGGGAGGTGTTTTACAGTGCAAACATTCATAAAAATCCAACGGACATATCCCGGTTAAACATTTTCCCGCGATAAATTATATTTCTCTGTCAAAAAATAAGAAAATCACCGGTCTAAAAATCCGACTTTTAAGTTCTGAAAATGTCCGTTTTAACGAAAATTGTTCATTGTAAAATAGATGCACTGTATACGTAATGAGATCCAGAACCCACGCGAAAGCAGAAACTGAAGTAGAATAAAACCTTACAAACGTACCATCTTTCGACGGAACGATTTTGCCTACACATTTAGAACTGTTAGTATGAGCAAATCACGACAGAAAGAAAAGAAAACCTACAAGTTTTGATGTACAGCCTTAAACATCATGTACCCACCACCACGAGAACTCAAAGAATTGCTTGACTTGTAAAAATGGGAGATCAGAACTTGATTGTTGAACCATAATTTTGCCGAAAATTTGATTGTTTGATCAGTGTGAAATTTGGCGAATCCTATATGCCTATCTCCTTCAAGACGAACAAAGCAATGCAAGAGAGCCTTTAACCAGAAAAGTAGACAGTGGTCTAGTAATACGTAGGATGGATCTTGGTTTATTTTTTTGGTAGAGTTAACCAAACACCAAAGAAACTGGGTGGTTTAAAAAGGGAGACCATAATTGCGGACGATGCTGATCATTTGACGGGTGCTCTAAAATATTGGCATGTCTGTCAATGGAGGTGCGGCCAATTGAGAAATTGATGATACCAGCCGACTGGATGAAGGCAAATATATTACGAGTTTCTAGGACGTTGCCAGCATTGACGCCATGATGCAGAGTTGACCGGATTATTCGCTTATACTTACCAATTGCTCTTTCCAAGGAACGTGCTGAATAACAGCGCAAGGGTCTATATTTAGTAGATTAGAATCATGATAATTGTACAAGACTATCGTTTTAGCTTACCCCATTCGTCTGATGATATAGGTGATATGATTTAATTGATACATGTTTGATCTGAAAATTGTGCGTGATATTGTTTTGTATTAAGGGAGTTACGATAATATATTTTAGTAAGATAAGATAAAGATGTTTATTAAGATCAGTGGTTCATCTAATTATATATAAATAATATTGTGTAACTATATACTTGATACGACAGTTTTTTTGACAAGGCACACATCCAGATATTTAAACCATGTCTCAAGTGATCTATAAAGGAGAAAATAGTTAGTGACATATTCAATTGATACTTTCAATCTCTTCCAGATTTTTCTCAGTTATCGTCCATTGTAAGCTGACTTTAATGCCTCGAGAGAGTGCTATAAACGCCTTGGTGGTATTGGCATCCAGAAAATGTGGCGTAACAATTGTTGGAACGACATACAGTAGCCAAGCAATACAATCAACTAAACGATACATGGACCGGACGTTGTCTGAATTCATGCCTTTTAACGAGCCACTAAAATCAGAAGGGATATTGCAGCGCGATTCATCCATACACTTTCGTATCTTTTCAAAGTCGACAGGGGTAATATGAAAGGGATAATTGAATTCATTGCCAACAAACTTGAACCTGGCGTTCTATCTGGGGGAGAGTAGATCAAAGCAGATTTTGCTGACGTTGGAGAACATGTGCAGCTCATCACAGAAGAAGAAATCATTTCCCAAAAAGGTGTCAAGTTGACCAAGGCCGTTCCCAAGCAAAACTTTTTTCACGTTTTGGGAACAAAAGTATTTCGCTCAAAATAGTAATTTAAACTTTAAAATTTTTTTTTACCAGCCAACATTTATGGGGGGGTTGGGCAATTTACAAATTAGTAATTTATACCCCCCTCGGGGGGGGAGGGTATAAATTACAAAAAAGTAAAAACAAGTATGACATGACGTAAAAATTTGATATTAAAATACTAAGATGACCCGACTGCTTCAAGATATAAAAATCCACAATCGCTTATTCTTCATTTTATTTTTCTCATAAAATTTCATTTTTTTATTTACCTTCCCTAACAATGTTCAGCGTTTTTTCATTTGGTGACACTCCCAGTTCTCAAGGAAGACGTGGTCCTTCATGGTCATCTTTAGAAACAATGTTGCTTATCGAATGCTATGCCATTTACTTACCTACTCTTGAAAGTTCCGGAAGCGACTTCGAGACTGGAGAAGCTTACCGTAATTTGAAAAAAGAGTATGATGAAAAAGCTCAACATGCCAATGTTCCGCCCCGCGAGTTAGAGCCTATCAAGAGTAAATGGAAGAGTCTTGTTGAGAATTACAAGAAAGAATTCACCAGACGATCAACAACTGGAGAATCTGGCTTCGCCCCTGATGAGATATATGACAAGTTGGATGAAATACTTCAGGATTATCCTACAATTAGACCACCCCATATTTACTCCTTTCAAACGAGACGCTTTACGGATAATACAGCTCCACCACCTGTACCTGTTCCCAGTGCAGAAGCAAACCCTTTGCCCTCCTCTTCCTCTTCCCATCCATCATCATCAACTTTTAAGCATGTTCGACCTTCCATGTCCGAGGACCTAGAACCTCCCACTAGTAGAAGAAGAACTGTTCCACCTCAATCGTCTCCCCCTCGTCAAACAACACCTTCATATCAACCATCGTCACCCTCCTTTTATCGCCAACCACCACCTTCATTTCGACAACCATCACCCTCTCCTCCCCCCCAGCAAGAACCAACACCTCGTCCACGCCAAGAGCCGACACCTAGACCTCGTCAAGAGTCAACACCTAGACCTCGCCAACCACCTAACCAACCAGTACCTCCTCGCCCACGACAGGTAAACTTAACCCCGGAACAGTTAGGTTGGGAAGCAGTTCAAAATCGTGTAAACGATAGGGCGCTTGACCGTCATGAAAGAATGTTGAGGGAGTACATGGAGACGCATATTGCTAGCAACAACGCCAATGCTAATAATATGATAGCTGAAATGCGGGAGAGCAATGCCATATACCGAAGATCAGAAGCTCAGATGAGTGAACTATTAGCTTTGTTAGCTCATCAAATGCGTAATAATCAATAAATAATTGTTAGTCAATATTTTTCTTTATTGTGAAAACCATCTGTTCAATTGCTGTCTTCTGGATCGTCCTGCAGCTAAACATCCACCATCGTTACCCTCTCTATCATTTTCATTACTATTACCACTTTCCTCAACAACATCATCATCATCATCTACTTCATCCGGAGGGAAGTCAGGATCATTGATATTTATACAGACGTTATGAAGGATACATGCTGCAGTAATCAGTTGACATATATCCTTTGTTTTTCTGATATAAACATGCTTACTGATAAATCTCCAACGTGCTGCAAGTCTCCCAAATGCTCTCTCAATTGTCATTCTGGCCGAAGAGTGTACCTTGTTGAATTTTCTTTTTGATATAGCTTCGGCAGATTCGCCTCTAACTTCCGTTGTTGGGTAAGGAACAATGATGTTGGGACATAGAGGGTATGACGAATCTACATATGCGACAATAAACATTGATAAGTATAAATTTAATCTACTAATAAGAAAAGCACTTACCAGCAAGAATATATCCATTAGATAAAAAATATCTATTTGGATTATTTAAGAATTCAGTATAAACCTCAGTCCATCGAAACGCTGCAGCATCGTGAGTACGGCCTATCTAATTATCAGACCACACACTCGAAAAATGTTCCGAAATAGCTTTATTGTACCTGAATCTCCAACACGTATGTACGTAAAACGCCCTCTATCGTCGCAGATAGCCGTCAATTTCATAGAAAAATTTCCCTTTCTATCTCTCGACTGTTCCTTGTGATGCTTTCTAGCTTCAATCACAACATTTTTACCATCCAAGGCACCTATGACGTTAGGCAAACGACGGATAGCTCCAGGTCTATTACCATGTGGCCACTCAAAGCCATTTTGAATAGCATTGACTCTGTCACTTTCCAAGGGCCAGCTGATCAAATCGCCATAAACATCTTCAACAGCTGTTAAAAACCATCTAAAAAAATTCATGTAACTTCCATGTGAAACACCCCAAGCCATGTGAGAAGTTCTATATCCAAGATGACAGTTAGCCAAGCGCCATATAGCACAGGATACTTGTACGTAAACTGGCAAAGCGTTGTGTGCTCTTAGTTCAAAAGCAGGGTGGCTGCTCAGATCATTAACAAGCCTTTCAAAGGACGTGCGATCCATTCTGTACATGGCTCGAAAACTGGTACGTGGATTATTGTCGTCGAGTAAATGTGGATGGGTTATTGCCCAGTAACGGTAGTTGGTAAACGTTACGCCCTCCGCAGATGTCTCCGTACAGGTGGTCTGTCTACCAGTAATGAGAAAGGGCAAAGCCTCGAAGAAAGAAGGAATGTCGAAAAAATACGTTGAGTGATAGAGATAACCCTCTTGGATTATGTTGTCTCGTTACTGACTTTGCTGCCAAAACATCGAAACTATTTGTTGTTGTCGTGTTCTTATATCTTTCATTTGTTTGCGTAAGGTCAAAATGGCGATCAAGGTATTTGTTTGCGTAGGTGTAAGCATTATAAAATTTGTATTTAAGCAAAAGCAAAAAAAATGAAATAAAAAAAAATATAACGTAAAGTCAAAGGGAAACTGAGGATAGTAAACTTGAAAATTTCCAATATGATGTCATACGCTAGTATATATATAGGGGGGACCAAACTTTATTACAAATTGAGCGATTTGCTTTTGAAAATAAAGTTTGCTTGGGAACGGCCCAAAAGGAGATGCCTTTTTTATTCCATATGTTTTAAGAGGATCGGGCTTTGAGATACAGTAAGATTTAAGTACAACGTAGAAAAAAATTTAAAACGCGAGAACTTACATGTAACAGAGATTCTTTGCTTCTAATAGGAGCATTCCTTTTGATAAAATACATGCCGCTTTTTTCTTCTTCAACAGGATGAACACCTTCCACTAATTGGATAAAGGAGACGCGTTAGTTCCGTATATCGTAAACATCGGACTTCAACACATACCCAAACAAAATCTACATCCATGAAACCCTGTATGGCCACCAAACATCAACAGCCGTTGGTTGATTTCATCACCGTCCGCAATAACCCCGAAACAGAATACGTTAGACGTAGCAATATGTTCACCATTACGCTTGACAACAAGTCGCTGTTTGCTTAGTTAATCAAGGCTTCTAATAATGGGACGGAGGTAGGACTGAAAATTTGTTTTAGTATCACAGTATAAAATGGCTATTTGGAAGGTATAGTCATTTGTGTATCTGTTGTTTGGATTAGCGAGCTGGTATGCTCGATTTATATTGTATAGGTGTGAAGCCTTACCTAATAGATGGATCGATACTAGGGATGATAACATGTATCATTACCATACTTTGTCGTGAAACTTTAGACGTGAAACCCTCTATGCAGAGAACAATGGCCAGGTCATGTTTACCTGCGATAAGCCCTTTTGCTTGGAGCTCCTTAAAAGCAAAACCAGAGAAAAAGTCGGTATAAAAATCGCCTTCCTCGATAGCATCAATAACCTCTCGGTATTGCTCCACCTACTTTCGAAAATCATCACACGTCAGCATACGAGCAAGATGGTCACCGATGTCGACCATTTTGACTACAGAACTCGAGCGTCTTATAGCGCCACATTGAGGACACGCAGTCATATTTTCATCAGCGATAGGATCAAAAAGACAACAACCCTTGCTGGGACAGATTTTATGCGTACGAACAAAAGCTAGTGGGATTCGTTTTTTGATCAAGGCAAGACACCCTTCGAGGGCGGAGAACTTCTTTTTTTGGATGTTTTCTGGGAAAAGGGAAGTCAAATTAGCATCTTCATAATTAAAACTGATCGTTTCTTTTTAGTAACCTACTCGCCCTGTCCTTGTTTGTGAATAGCTATAACAATCTTTTTATCTCTCTCACCGACTGTACTGTCATGTTTGTCTTTATGCAACTATGAATAAATTGAGCACTGTCGGTCTCATCCTCGTCAAAAGGATGGGTAGGAAAAAACTATATCCTTGATTTTAGAGTCTTGACATACTTGGGCTATTATGAAGAGTACAATGTAAGCTTTAAATTTAAAAATGCCATTGATCGTTACTAACCTTCGCATGTGCTTTCTTCAACTATAGATGACGTCTCTGCTGTAGAAGCAAACATCAACTCAATTTCTCCGACATTATTGATGTCCTCGAAATCATCATCCGACCTTTCACCGTCCAAAAAGCGGTCTTGCTCTAATTCTTCACGAACGCGTCTTGCTTGTTCTGTTTCGATTGGGACATTGGTGAGCCTGATTTTAGCCAAGGAAAGGATATCAAACGTACCCATCTCCACATTGCCTTGCTCATTATCGCCTTCCACACTATCGACTTCCTGTAAATTGGTAATGAGACTCTGATTCACATCGGTAACAGGGGTTGGGATAGCAGACATGTGACTAATTAAACTATCGGCCATACCCCTTTTAGCGACTCTTAGAGCATTGAGGTGTTTTTGGATTCGGTTAGGGAACACCATGGTTTTTAAAGATTGAGTTATTTAAAGTAAGTTAAGTAAAATTTTTTCCTTGATTATTTATACTTATCCTGAATGCTCCCTTTTCTAGGATTAATACCTTATTAGTCAATTATATCAGGCAAAACCACTTAAAATTGCTTACATGTCAAAGTTGCCAAGAATCGTCTGGCTTTCGAATTTCAAAAATCTTTGGACATCTATTCATAGATTATTTTGTCTGCGCCACCAAAAATATTCCAAAAAAGGCACGAAAAAAAAATCAAGCATGGTGATTGGTGTGTAAAAGCCATTTGCCACTTCACCATTCAAATCAAAGGTACACAACTGAAATAGATATAAATACGTGATATAACTCTGATTTTATATTATTTTTAACCATTTCTCATTTATTTATTGACAATGGACCTAAGAAACCCTGTATTATCAAATGCTGATTTTTTACGTCTCTATACCGAAGCAATTAGAAACATCGATACAAAGTGGGAAACGAAGTTTGCCCAATATGCCAACGCCATGGAAAAAAAGATCGAGCAGTTGACTGAGGATGTAAATCGTGGATTTCACGGTATACCTGCAGCCATCGAGAACCATATTTACTTGCAACCTGGTGGACATTGTAGCTGTTGTACTCATAAAAAGAAGCTCCAAAGAACTAACAGTAATGCACCTATTGGTTTGCCCTACACTGATGTATCGACAGGTAAAATATTTTAATGGTTCTCGGTTTTGTGATAGACTTTTGATACTAATATTTTGCGTCATGGTACGAAGAGGCCCTTCAAGAACAAATGTACAAGATCATTAAGTACTATAGGGCCAATAATCTGGTAGGTCAAACAGATGTTCGGATAATCCCCTTTGGTTCAGGAAACATCAGCTTGAATACCGAAAGAAGAACAGTTGCATATACAGACACAATGAAAACTTACTTGGCAGGCCTGTCGCAAAGTTGGGACAATGGAGTTTTAGCTGATAAATCTGAAAGTGCCTACCACAACACGCGAACCCTGTGCAAGCACTTTCTTGTAGCGTATTTTGGTGACAAGCTTAGCACGGGGTTCACCTGGACTTCCTTGGATGAAAATTTCAAGAGCGAGGTAACCAAACTTTTAGAATGTATCTCGTTTTTTTGGAATAAGCGTGCTGGCAGTAGTGGGCTCCCAAGCTCATCTGCTGAACTGGTATCTCCAGTAGATGCAGCTAACCCGCTATTACCAATGCATTTTTCCAAGAACAGCTGTTTGACACGAAAAGTAATTTTTTCGGTTTTGCAAGACAACGTTGCTCAAGTAAGTACATCTTTTTAGACATAATAATCTACAATACGATTTCTAATATTCGTTTATCAGATTCCAAAGCCTATCCAGTCCGGTGTGTCCAACAACTTTAAGGCTATTGACCTGACGAGCGAGGAAGGAGAGGAAAATAGCAGCATTAATATGATGAGCATAGGTTTTTTGGAACAGGCTACAGAGCAAACCCAGCACTCGTTTAGCCAAAGATCTGATGAACCCGAAGCAGAAACAAGCCAAGATTGGCTAAATGGCTTCCTGGCAAATGTTGATTTGTCAGCG
This sequence comes from Mucor mucedo, assembly GCF_025094135.1. Classification (NCBI taxonomy): domain Eukaryota; kingdom Fungi; phylum Mucoromycota; class Mucoromycetes; order Mucorales; family Mucoraceae; genus Mucor; species Mucor mucedo. Next base: position 1,431 of record NW_026252547.1, on the reverse strand, counting down.
TCAGCGCAGTATTTTTCTGTGTTGGCGAATGATGATTTATCATCATTTCTGATGCCAACAGCAGAAAAAGAAATCATGAAGACCTCTTGTAAACAAGTCATATTCCTTTTTTTTTAAAAACTCCACAAAAACATCTATTTTTTTTTCACAAATTTTCTTTTTTGCTCAATTCTTTCATAAATAAATTTTCTTTAAATAATAAAATGTAACATACTCTGTTACAGTAGTCGCTCGATTTAAGGGTGAGCAAAAATTTCGGAAATCTCACCCATAAATAGAAAATACCCTTAAATCGAAAAGCGTGACTATTTTAAACATACGTCACAAAGCGATTTTTAACCGTGAAATATGATCATTACTGCGAAATACTTATTTTTTTTCGGACATTCAAAAAATATGGTCAAAAAGTTAGAAAAAAGTCAAAAATACATTGTCAAATCGTTCGATTTAAGGGTATGTGGAATTGGAATCTCACCCTTAAATAGAATACTGGTTTAGTGGTGTAAATGCGGGGGACGGAAGCTGATTTTCCAAAATCCACCCTTAAATAGAAAATACCCTTAAATCGAGCGACTACTGTAAATGAAAATCTACAAAAAAAACACGTGATGAAAGAAAATAAAAAGGGATAGAATAAATTATTGATTGAGAAAAAGAAAAAAGTTAGTAAATAAGATGTAAAAAAAAAAGAATAAAATAAAAATTATAACAAAAAAAAGACAAAGAAAAAGAAAAAGGTATTAGTGAGTATTGTCTTAAAGCCAATGGTGAAGAAGAACGCTTTCTTTAAGACTCTCAGCAGTTAGTTGAGATCTAGTTGGTGTAAGAAAATTCTTACGAGTACTAAATAACCTTTCGCAAGAAGTAGGTGAAGCAGGCGGGGAAAGGAATCTGTTTGCCATTTTAGCAAGATTTGGATAAATACTTTCTAAAAAAATTCCAGTACGTCATTGGGACATTTTGCTCTCCTCGATGGCGTACTCGAACAGGTTCAGCAAGATATCTTGATAGATCGTCCTCATGAATGTCCAAGTCGTACTGGGATGTTGATGTTTTCTTGACGCATTTCTCTTTCACAAAAGGATCACTAAGGATTGATGTCCTCTTCGCATGATTTCCTCGCTGGTGGAGAGAGATACTTCCGGTCTGAAAGTAAAGCCCCAACCAAATACGGGCTATGCCAAAACGGTAAAATTTTGATAGATCGTGCCAGGAGTTATTGACTGCACGATCTGCTGCATCTGAATACGCTTCTCCCGCCAAAAGAAGCACCATCATTTCCTTCACAATCTTGTAATTCAGATACTGAGCGACACCTTCCATATGCTGTTTAACAGTAGCTTCATTACAAAGAACCAATTTCGGATCAATGAGTGGCAGCATTGTATGGATTTTTTCCAATGTTGCTTCATCAGTGAATGTGGACTTGTA
>NW_026252546.1:0-40483 GCF_025094135.1 Mucor mucedo | reverse complement strand
CCGATTTTTGATATAACGTATGTCAATAAAAGTCTCTTCATGCGAGATTTTGCGTTGATACTTAAATTAACCATTCTATTTTCTTCTTTTTGACAAGTAGTTTACAAAACTTTAAATTAAGCAATATCGAAGTTTATTAAATCAATACCTGTTAATGGCCGAGAGTTTATAGTTGGTGGATACCCTGTGGATGAGAAGGTGCTTACATACAATTACAGAAATAAATGCGTCTATGTAACACAATCTTGACAAGCCCAGTCTTAGTTTTGAGTCAAGCTGTAACATATTTTGAATCTGATGCTTTTTATCTAGATGACAGTTTGCTATACACAAAATACAAAAAGATAAAGTAACTATCAAAAAAAAAAGACAGGCAGAACTGGACCGGAAACGGGTAGCTTCTTGAAAATATGTTATTCATTTAAGTAATGTAAGGTAAAAAAAACAAAAAAAAACAAAAAATGAATATGGCATATGTCACTGATAATGAAAATAGTGGAGAAGTGAAATTTATCTGATAATAAAAAACAAGAAGAAGTGAAATTTATTCGCTACATTTATAGAAAAAAAAAACAAGTAACTAAAGAAAATAAGCATTGACAAAAGTTAGTAATATTTTATGTGAATCTGGACAAAGGCTTTAAATAGCGGACAGATCAAAGATAAATATTGAGTGGGAAGTTTGTTTACTCATAAAGCATAATTCGGCATTAGGTTTAACATAATTGTGACAGTACCATTTAAACTGAGGAAAGTGACAAACGTTTTTGGTTTAAATGATCATCAACGGGAGAGTACATTTGACGTGGAAAATCATCTTTTCACAGTGTAATCTTTTTTAACGTAATAACCGGTTCAGGCACCCAACTTCAGCCAGCCAATTAAATCTAACACTCTTCATTACAGAACAAACCATACAATGAATTTCATATAAGACAGGATCTACATTGTGAGCATAGATTGTCGTATTTGGTACGATTCACTTAAGAATAATTAAGCAAATCATTTAAATAAATAAACTATGAAATTAAAACAACCTTTGATGTTGCATACCAGCTGTCGTATTTGACGCCTAATTCCACGAATACAATTACTCTTATCTTGTCACTCAATTATAATACATATAGCCTATGTATTATAAGTACCATATTGCGAATACATTCCTATTGGTACGACACAGTACCAGCTCCCTCATATGTCAAACTGAGATCAGATTTCATAATCGTTCCTGGATTGGTCGAGTAGCTGCCGAATCTTCTAGTTTCTCATAAATTTATTTTAGTAATCCAATCAAGGACCCTGTCACTGAATGGATAAACTATAATGCTCTAGAAGTGCCGGATATGGGTCAACTAGCTCCTTGTATATAACAATAAGCTATGTTTCATATGTAACTGATTTCTAAATCTAATTCTACCATTTCCCAGTTTGCAGGAAAAATCTTGAAGTAATAATTGAATATAAAAAGGACCTCTATTTTTATCATGACAAACTCTCCAACTTATAATAAAAGATTATAGAGTCTCATTTCTTTACTTGCTTTATTTTCCAATCTACATTCCCCTTTCTATTCTCAATTGTCACACCAGCATACGCTTGTATACTGCTCTACAACTTCTCCCACTACAAGTACATACTTCTATATTAAAGATTGCATGATTGGCCTAAATATGATACACGAATGACAATTGCATACATAAGGCTATACCACTGAGAGAGTTACGATATCACCAATTGAGAGGAGAATCTTCTCAGATCAAATCAAAAATTATTAGAAAGAAAAACTTAATATTAATAGTTCTTTCAATAGATTAGCTACCCAGAGAGAGAATAGAACAGCTATTAATATAAATGGTTCATTTACTTATATCTTGATTGTAATATCGTAGACATCAAATGGTCTTTAAAAATAATCAAAGTAAAGATGAACTTTTATTAAGAGTTGAATGACCTCGTATTTATACTTTTACGAATCTGTGTCTAAACTAATAGTAAATCCAATCGGTATTTACTTTTCAATCGTTTATACATTTGAATTGAATAACTAAATGCTTATCCGTGTATTCTTATTCGTTCATAGCAATCTTTCCATGTTTACGATCTCCAGTCTGTCTACTGAGATCTAATATTAAATTTCTATTGTTTCTATGATTTAATACATCTGCGATACAACATTGATATAAATTATACAGCTGATAAAGTGTATAAAGAATTAGTGTATGAATTAATGGATACCTACTTTATACAACCAAATATACTAAATATCGATAATATATTTTTGTATTTGGGATCGTGTTTTATTCATCAGAAAGATCATGAGTAAACGATCAGCTATAGCTATTATTTTCTACTGCTAATTACACTCGACAAACAAGTAGACATCTTTTACAGTAGCTGTTACATGATCCGATAAATAGGTGTCTCGTAACACTAAAAGTTTATTAGAATACTCATGCTCCCAATCCACTGCTATGGGACAACGCTAACTGGAAACAATTATAACGAGTATTATTCATTTAACCAAAGGCGGGAAAGAAAGTATAGATCTATTCCAAAACCAGAACCGTTGACTCATCATTAAAACCCAGGAGAGTTGTGCAATATAAAAAGGATCAATTATTTCATAGCAGTAGAGTTCTTTTAGTCTATTTTCACCTCCAATAAAGATATACTTTTATCTTATTATTTCACGAATGTAATATATTTGTCAAATACCGCAATCTGATTTGTTTGAAAAGAAAAAAAAATTCAAAACTTTTGGTATTGTTGTATTTGACGCCTTATTAAGCCATATACAACTACTTTTTTATTTGTTTTGAGTTACCATATACTTCATACATTATAACAGACACAGTGCAAGTCCTCCTATCCTTCTACCTGGAAAATATTCTATAGGGAATCCCGGTTGTTTGGCTGACTTACTGCGGTTGCTTCTAGCACATATCATGATTAATTAACTAATCCAATATCACAGATATGTCCAAGTTTTTTTTTTGTCCTGTCAGCTTCTAATAATCTAATCAATAGGTATTTCAGAATATGCAATCCATATAAAAAGAGATGCATTGTGAAAAAGATAAAAGATTGATTGCGGTATGCTTTTTTAAATTCAAAAAAATCGATGAATAGATTTTATTTGCATAATTTACTCGGCACTGCAAGAAAGATACAACAAAAATTGAGTGTAAATATGAGCTTGTTCATAGGTTTTACTAGTGTGGCCATTTTTTTAAGATTGATATATGTGTATAATTCTCGTTAAATGGATTCAATTGACTTGGTGAGGTCTATTTTCCTCAAGAAAAGTGTGTACCGTAAAATGATACATCAGCTAAATGAACCACCAGTCCATACTGCATAGAAGATAGAGTTATATTGATAAAAAACGAGACGTGTACATGCAGAGACGCATTACAAGGTGTATAGTCTAGGGGTACTATATTTATTCAATCGGCTCTATGATAAAAACGCAAACATGCATCAGTTGATTCATTTTCACGTGACGAGTGCTGCGACTCCAGCATTTGACTGAATTTTTTCTTCCTCCTCCTCTTCTTCTTCTTTACACTTCTCGACACTTTTTTTTATGACGACGAAAGCAGATAAGCAACTGGAGCTGCTACGCTCCAGTATTATGAACAGTAGTGGTGTCGAAGAGAAAGTGGAAGGTAAAAAAGATATCAGTATTCTTTGAGTCCGAGGAAAGAGGAGCTAATGATCATTCCGCAGTCAATCAACGACACTTGATTGATAAAATCTTGGCAAGGTATTCTGCAGAATATGTGCTTTACAGGGAATTGATGCAAAATGCAGGCAGGTTTATTATCCTTTCTTAATCAGTGAACGACATTGACCCCCCATTTTTAAAAAACAGATGATGCTTCGTCGAGCTCAATTCAAATCTATTTTCACACCAGTTCACCCGATCCGAGCAAACCTCCAAATTTACAATCGAAATGTAATCGTATCGTTTTTAAAAATAACGGTATGGCATTTCGACCCGAAGACTGGACTCGATTAAAGCGAATTGCTGAAGGAAATCCTGGTAAAGAGAAAAAAAGGGTCAGTCAATTATTTTATCACCACTAATTAAATCCGTGATAGATGAACAAAAGATTGGTGCTTTTGGTGTCGGTTTTTATTCACTCTTTTCTGTTTGCGAAAATCCATTGTAAAAAAAAAAAAAGACATCACACTTTGTTTTTGAGACTTCTCGTACTTAACTATTTTTTTTCTTTAGTGTATTTTCAGGTGCTCAATGCATGGCATTCTATTTCAAGGGCGATCAGTTATTTGCAAAGCGAGCGGATATACCGGTCAAAGACATTGATATATGGACATCCTTTTTAATGGATTTAAGAGAGCCAATGGAGATGCCGGATTTCGACCAATTTTGTCGTTTCTTAACCACTAGTATGGGTTTTACAGCCAACCTAAAGCAAGTGTCAGTCTTCTTTGATAACCAACCTATCTTTCATATCAACAAAAGTGCAGCAGAACCTCGTCCTATGGTGATCGATGCACGTCGTATGATTACTTCCTCCCCTGAACGTATGTTTACTTTGACAAGTTGCGATATGCGTCAAATCCAATTAGAAGCGGAAAAATATACTCCCCCTACAATATTTTCCCCGTTTGCCAATTTTTTGACAGGCAAATCCTCCTCCAATCAACCCACACAAAGAGAGAAATTACCAATGGAAAAGGGATGCATCTTTTTACGTGTGGTGACGGGACAATTACAAGTGAACGTCACGCAAGAGTATGAAAAGGAGATGGAACGAGCTACCAAAAAGAAGCCACCTAAGACGACCAAGTTCCAATTAGTGTATACGGGAAAAGAAGAATTAGATGCGTCTGAGAATACGAACCAGATCTTTAAGGATTTAATCCCTTTTCCTGAACAAGGTCGGATTTTTATTGGGTTTCCTACACATCAAACCACGGGATGTTGTTGCCACATGGCTTCTCGATTTATCCCCACTGTTGAAAGAGAAAGTATTGATTTTGCAGACAGGTATATTAGTGTTTGGAATCGAGAATTACTGGCAGTTGGTGGTTTATTAGCCAGAATGGTTTATAACGACGAAATGGATCAAATTGGAAGACTATATCCTGAGTTAGTCAATCACGGAGGTCAGGGACAAGATGATGCTAAACTCATGTTTGAAAAGAGAGCTGCCCATGCACTACAATCATTTACATTTGGTCCTTCTACACCCAGTTCAGTGGTAGGAAATGTACATGAACAACGGTTTTTCAATTCGTGTAAGAGCTATCTCGATATAATGACCTCGCATGGTATTAAACCTGTCAACCGTGCAAGAACCGTGCCTGATAGAACCAGCGTTACGGGTCATGTAATTACTGAATTATTGGACACGTTTATCAAGAATGTACCTACCCTGACACATATCATGGCACAAGAGTGTAAAGAGAGTTTAGTCAAGTTGGAGAAATTAAGCATGTTGGTAGCTTTAGGTATCAAAGATGTCTTGGCAGAATTGGAAACACGATCTTTGAAACCAGAAGAGATGGTAGCTTGTATGAAATGGTGGATTGAGTGTAATAAGGGAAACAAGTGTATTCCTGCCGCTACAAGAGCAGTTATTAATGAGGCCACGCGAGCCGAATTCTTGGATGCCGCTGTTATGGATTGTGGTGAAGATAAGGGATTATTACAACTTTCACATACGAGATGGTGGGTGAATCCCAAGATCATTCCGTTGGATATGCCGTTTCCACATGATACCATGCCCTTTTCCATTTCTAAACACTTTACAACTGCGGATTTACAGTCTTATTTCTGTGATATGAGTGAGTTGACTGTTTATAATTGGGTCAAGTATATCGTTGCCACCAAACCTGAATTAGAAACGTCGAAAGAATTTGCCGAACAAATCTTGCGCATTGTCTCGAAAAAGTTTCAAAATTTCTCTGGAAAAGGACAGCAAGAAATTGTCAATTTATTGAAAGAAAAAAAGTGTATTCCAACCATTGCTGGTATGACACTTCCTAAACAAGCCTATTTCACAAGTGTCAATCTATTTGATGATTTACCCATCCTCGCTTTCAATCAGCCCAGAAGTGTTAGTGAATATTTTTTAACAGCCCTTGAAGTTCGAAAGGTAAACATATATACAAAAGTAATAGATTTGTATTCGTCTAACGTTTGTGTTGATTAAAAAAAATAGCATGTGGATTTACAAATGATCTTTGATAGATTAGTTTCGGATGGAAGTTGGTCTCATATTGACTTGGCTAAATACCTAGCCTCAGTACAATCTACACTAACTGAGACCGAGGCACGTCGATTACGTGAGACAGCCATTTTTACCAAACAAGGCGAAGAACCCACGCTTAAAGAAATCGAAAAGAGTACAGGCAAGTTTACGGACGATGGACAACCCATCTACGAAAAAGTCACCAAGAAAATCTACAAGCGGTACCGCGCCGGGGATTTATACGCACCTACCAAGATTGCACAAGACCTGAAATTACCTTTACTGTACTGGAATACTCAATGGAAATCGGGAAACGAAGAAGCCAAGTTTTTAGTGAAACTTGGGTTGTTGACATCGCCACCTTTAGCTACCTTATTATTACTTGCCGCACCCGAACCTAATATGACGGATGAAAGAAAAACAATCCAGAAGATTGCATTGAGCTGGTTTATCGATCATGCTAAAGATTATCCTTATTATGATGTCAATAAGATCCAACTCAAATTCTTACCCTGCTTTGACGGCAAGACATTTGCTACACCGCGTGATTGTTTTACCAACTCGGATGCTCATGTATTAGGATTCCAAGTCTTGCATGATGATTTAGTCTCTGTTCGTGATAAACTGGGTGTGAAGGAAAATCCTCCTGCTGATCGTCTTCTACAGGCATTTACTGCGTCTACTCCAACCGACCTTACTATTTGTAAAAAACGACTAGAGTACATGGCAAGTCGTCTAGGTGACTTTTCAAGCTCTCAATTATCTCATTTAAAGACTGTATCATTTATCCCAGTAAAAGAAAATGATGTGCTGACACTCAAGACACCCACCTCATGTTACTTTGAGTCTGAACACTCTGCCAATTATTACAAGGATCTGTTTACGTATGTTGACTTTGGCTCACATGCGAATTCCTTCTTGAGATCCTGTGGTGTTAAAGATGAACCAACTACGGTGGAGCTGGCTGCAATTATAGTGAAGGATCCACAACTTTTTTATAACAAGAGTAGTGGTGGAGAGAGATATCTTAGCGTATTAAGGCAAATTGCCGGTCAAATTTATGTAATCAAGTCAAATCAAAAGCTGTTCCAGGACATGAAGACAAAGCCCTTTTTAGTGGGTATCAAACGAACCATACTATCTCCCAAGATTACAGACGATACAGCCAATGAGGAACCCAATGAAGACTTTGTGCAGCATCGATTAGCCAAGGCGTCTGATATCTTTATTAGTGATGACACGATGGGACAACAAATATTTAATCCGTTGTCCGCTCCCATGGAGCCTCAGCTGGAAGAATTTTATGCGATGCTAGGAAGTAAAACACTTTCGTCCCAAATACATCAAGCGTATTCTTATGCCAGTAGTATGGGTGTTACACCACGCACCAAGGAAATCACTAAACTCATTTTCGAACGTACGCCTATTATTGTATACCAAATGGTGCATGATGATCCAGGTCGTCGTAAAGAGCTTCGTCGTGATGACAAGTACGTGGAGAAGCATTTGAAGGTGATCCAAGTACATGATCTCAAGATGACCCGTACGTTTAAATATACCAAAGAAACGGATATTCAGCCTACCACATCCTGTGCTGATGCACCTAAATTTACCATCTATATCTCAAGCGCCAAAGAAATGGATTATTATGACATTGCCAGCTCCTTGTGTAGTCTGATGTTTACACGTACACGAACTACAGACGCCATGGTCTTTGAAAGACATTTGACAGCAAGCTTACTTAATTTGAAACGAAAGGGTATTCCTGTGGATCGTATCCTGAATAGCCGTAAACATGTCGAAGTGATACCCACTCCTCCTCCTTCTACAAGTCCTATTGCGGGTACATCCTCCACTCCAGCGCCTGTTCCTCAGGTACCCACTATGTCTGCAAAAGATGTGGACAAGTATACACAACAGGTACAAGATGTATTCAGGGATTGTCAAGAAGGATATATTCGACAACTCATCACACAGCAAACGCAAAACCATGCACAGAACGTGATTAACAAGTTGTTGCATGAAGATTATCCTAAAAATAAGACGAATGAGAAGCAAGTGATGGGTTCTGTCACTTCGGAAGAAGAACAAGCGAAATTGTTAGAACAGCAAAGACAGGAACAAGCCCAAAAGGACAAGGAACGATCCTCTGGTTTTATGAATCGATTCTGGTCTACGATCAAAACCACTCCACCACCTACACCACCACCTGTTGAGTTACCTAAGCCTATAGTGGAGAAACCCAAGTTACCCAAATCTGATACGACAATTACGCCTAATTTTACCTCGAATATCCAACAAAATTTAAAACGCGGTATTCATTCATGCAAACCGTATGCTGGCAAAGATGTGTACGCACCACCACGTATCAACGAAGTGAAGGAAGCTAGCACGTATTGTGACGCTACGCCCGGACAGGATTTGACGTATGCGGGTAATGTACTTGGTATGGAATTCTACGTGCATCGTAGTATATCAGCGGAAGATGTTCTTGATCAATATGGGCAAGCGATGGCAAGGTTTACGAGTATATTGATGGAACTTGCTAAAGTGTTTGAGCTACAGCTCAAGACAATCCAGATCTTTTATGATGGCGAGGGCCCTGCGATTGCGTTTAATACAAGCGGTAGTTTATTTATGAACTTACGATATTATTTAGCATTGCATGAACCCAATGATAAAGCGGAGGAAGCGAGTAAACGCAAAGAAGGATTGATTTATTGGTTTATGACGCTGTGTCATGAATTAGCCCATAACTTTGTCCATGCTCATAATTCAGAACATGAATTTTATATGTCGAGTTTCGCAGAAAATTATCTTGAAGCTTTCATGACACTTATCTATGCCCAACCTTCTCAAGCACAACACATGAAGTAAATTGATAATATTAAATAATAATAATAATAAAAAAGATTGATTTGTTTAGGTCTTTATTGTTTGTGTGTGTATGTATAGATTTGTTTAATCTTCTTCTTCTGCCTTTGCTGCTTGTTGTTCCTTCATACGACGCTTGAAACTATAGAAGAAAAAAAAAGTTTTAGTGGGTCGTTTTGTAAATCGAATTCTAAAAAAAAAAAGACTTACTCATCATATTGACACTTTTCGTATGCGTGGCGTTCGGTCTCACACTTCCAGGGAAGGTAAAATGTCTCACCTCTGCATTTGTTGAGAGGAATTAAAAGTTGAGCACAGTAATCACGGTACTCAAAAGGAATCCGAGACTTTTTCATGTCTTGTTGAGTTGCCTTTCCTTCTATAATGGTCATGAGAGGTAAAAAATGTCAGGAGCGGTTCATTAATCTTTTTGTAGAAATGATTACCTGACATGGTTATTAATGTAATATCTTTTTAGGAAAAAAAAAAACTGAGAGCTTTCCACCCAAAAAAAAACACTTTAACAATACCCCTCGTTCAGAATCGGCTTTTCAATCAAAAAAATCGAATTTCACACGTCACCTGCAAGTAGTGTATGTAGCTTACTTAGAGGGGAAAGAAGAGCAAACAATGAAAACATGAAAGTGATAAAATGATGATTAATATTATAAATAAATAAAAAGGGGGTTATAAAGAGAAGCTTGCTCTCTGGTTTGTATATTGAGGTTTTGATTTATAGATATTATCCAGCAATTCATTTAAATCGTGTTTATCTGGCCCCTTTTGAAACAAACCGCCTTTCAAGGCGGACATGCTAAATCTCTGGCGTTGATATGCGGGGCGGTTCAGGGACTTGACCAGCAAGTCGGTGGTATGTGTCAAGTCCTTGATCAAGATTTCTTCTCGTGAAATAAAGTCTTGATTCTTGTAGCGTCTTTCATCTAATCGATCGAGCAGACTATCCAGTGAAGCCATATCCAATCTCTTTTGCTGATCCACCGAAAGTGTTACTCGTTGATTGTCCAATGACCTCGAAGCGGATTTTTGCACTTGATGCATCAAATCTTGTAATAACTCGTGTCTTGATTTTAAAGGCAGAAAAGCGCGCTGGTTCTCCATACGTCGGGTAGATAATCGTTCTACGGTTTTACCCAAAGTAGCAGCGGCTAATGCATCCACCTGTCGTGTGGTCAATCCCACGCGCTGATTGTTTAATTGCGGTGCAACCACTGACAATCGATCGATAGCGTTCAAAAGAGAATCCAAGTCATGCCCCTTTTCTAAAAGAGAATCATAGGCGGGTGGCGGTAATTCGATGGGATATGCAGGTGGTGGCGCTGCTTGTAGTGGCGTTGGTAATTGAAGGACCAGCCCATTCACAATATTCATCAAATGATCCATTTCATCCCACAAGATCATCATTTCTTGGCTGGCATCGTTTTCCTCGATCGTAATATTGCCTTGTGCTCTTTCTGACTGGAAATGGGTGACTTGTTCGTGTAACTCTTGCTGTAATAGGCTGATGTCCATAATAGGCAATTCTCCGTTATTGTTCTTTGTGTCGACCTGATACAAGTGACTCGAATTGAGCTCCAAAAGCCGATAAACATCATTTAATAAGGCGGCTAAAGAGCAAGCTAATGTGTAGCCATGGTTATCGGACGGATGATTATCAAGTATGCGGTGTACGTCGGAGATGGTGGTTGCTAAGGGAGGTGGTGATGATTGACTGCGCTTCATGGTAGTTTCTTGCAGTAGATTGGTTGTCGTGGTGATGGAATCCAATAAACTGATCGAGCGTCTACGCTGATGTTGTTTACGAGGAATGTCTTGCACCAATTTAAGCAGTAATAAATCAAGCACTTGAAGACAGATATGTTTCACCGACTCGAGAGAGACAATCACTTGGGTTGAAAGACAATTGTATTCCATGGGCTCTCTGGAAAGACATGCCAACACTGGGTCATCCGTGAGGTCATCATCTTCTGTTCTAGTCTGCTGCTAAGGACAAAATAAGGAATGAGAAAAAAGGTAGCAGCTATTTATATTAAAACTTACAATGGCAGGTTTCTTTTTTCTTTCTAATGTTGCCATTCTTTTTTTATAGTGAGTAAAAAAAGAAAAAAGAAAAAAAAAAAAAAGAAGAACCGGGAAACGACTCGACTTTAAATAGAAAAAATAAAGGGGAAGAATATTTAGCTCCCTATTACAACTCCTTATGCGAACATACAATTCTCTCGCTGCCTCATAGCAACACTTGTTTGAATAACCGATTATTTCTTTAAAAATCGTAACGGCAATAAAACAGATATAATCACCTACATTTCGGATAGAGTCTGGATGGATAGCCTTTTTCAGAAAATGCTATTGTTTATCCATTGTCTCATCACTAAAATGCAAGGTAAGAAAAAAAAAAAAAGAAGCGCGTATAAGGATAGATAAGCTGCATATAACTCTAAGCTGCGTGTGACCTATAATTGAACAAACAGGTTTTTACTTGGATGTACATTAATCAGAATAAAAAAAAAGTGATTTGTTTACAAGTGATACATAACAAAAAAAAAATTAATCGTAACTGTTTGGCACCGGATCGAAAAAGGAGATATTTGAAAAAAAATGGCATGATCTTGTAATACAGGATTTTACTCTAAATTGGTACGATTGGAATTCAATTTGAGACACTTTTTTTTTTCGTGCCAGAAACAAAAATGACGTGTATGGATAACATTTACCTTGGGCCTAATCTTTGTCAATGCATCTATCCCAGAACGTCTTGGCTCGTTTAACCCAGGCTTGACAATTCTGAACAATAACTAATTGGCAAGTTGCAAGAGGAAGAGATCTTAGACTAAAATGGGTTCCTCTTGCTATGGCTCTTTATTTTTCATAAAGATTTAAAAAAGGAGAGTAAGGAGGTAAGAGCAAAGGTTTATTGATACCGTCAACAACAAATACAGAGCGATCAAATCTGCAATTATCTATCACAATAAAGAATTATTTTTTGCTGCGCCTACCATTCCCATGAACTTTACAATAGGATACGCCGTGGTACCCTTTAGAAAGGCTGTTTCTTTTCTAGGTCGTTTTTTTTTTTTTTTTCATAGCGACATCCTTGTCAAAAGACCAACTTTTGAAAAGTTGACTGTTCCAAAATATGCTAAGCATCCAACAATACTGACATTAGCACTTTTTTGTTTGTGAACAGTGAAATTTGCGAATTCTCCTACTGTAGATCAAGCTCGGCCTCTTGTCATGTGGGTATGGAAAGTGGCTTCATCTGCAAATATGCAATTCCTTTAAAAGATCATTTATTCATTACCTTATGAGAAACCTGGATTATCCTTCCCTCATTCTATATCGATGATATTTTCAAAAAAAAAAAAAAAAAAAAAAAAAAAAAAAAAAATACACTGAGTTGTTATATGTTTCTACAGAGAAGGGATAGAAATGCTACCCAAGTTTGGTACTTTCCTATTAATTAATATCCAACTCAGATATCTGGACAAAGCTGCTCATGCTTGTCCGCTACCATTGTGAAGCGACGAGATTACAATCACATCATAGGCTGAATCACACCACAGACAGAGCAGTTATTTTTTGTAGCCAATGAAAACTAGTAAGATCCCAAGTATACGCAGAAGGCGTTTTAATAGCACACCTTGGACAGGACTCTTTAGTATACGATCATCCTTTTCATTTTTTATCTTTTTTTTTTTTTTTTTTTTTTTTTTTTGGTCAACAATATTTAACATTTGAGTGAAAATGAGATCAACTTTGACAGTATTCAAGAAATTTTTTTTTTTGTGGGGTTAAACTCAGAAATTATACAATTAATTCAAATGCTTATCATACTACTAAAAGAGTTTGTAACAACGTTTTTCTTCGTGACTAATTATTGTGTCAGTAGCTTAACATATGGGTACAAAGTCTTAAATACTTTTGTAGTTGGTGTCTTACTTTTTGAATTGCAAATAACCGTCATTTTTTGTCATCCACTGCTTGCATACAGGTTTGATGGGTCACTATTAGCAACAAATGACCTTATTTAACTAAAGGAGTAGGGAAGAGAGAAGGAAGCAACCTCTCATATAACATATAACCCTTGTCTGTGATCAATGCGGTAACATAAAAAAGTAGCTTGAAAAACCTGCTCAGTACGTGCTGATCAACTATTCACTTCTGCTTTAAGCCGTCCACTAAACAACGTTCATAAGTCGAGGGTGTGGAAAAACGGGCTGTTTGACACATAAACATAAAAATAAAAACCCGGTAGAAATAAGATTAATATTGCTTATTTAGACGTTTTAAGGTTCATTCAAAAAATATAGTTATTTAGAGACAGGATATCCAGGGTGCGCGTAATTCTAATGTTGGATTATGATACATTAACCGACACCAAGAGGTCAATATAACTTATCGTCGTGAACTAGATGCAAATGCATTCCATCCAATATATGGTTAACCTGTATGTATGTCTTATAGCTTATTTTCAGCATCTTGTTTTAACTTTATCCACTATATTTCTGCTTAAGATTAAGACCGAACGATCCCAGGGGACAAAAGAATAATGATGTAGTTGTTAAAAGAGGTACAAATTGTTCAAGTTACATTTATTGGTGACTATTACATAAGTTTTGTTAGTATATTCTTGTTTTTATGTCTTATGGACAACCAAAACACAGATCGTGCGTTGTGGCTACTTGAAATTTGGTTGTGCCCTGAGGAAAACATCGGGCTGTCCCTAAGAAAAGCCTTTTATCGATAGACTGATAAACAAGTTCTGGTTTATGTCATAATGACTTAATTGTTTATTTAATCAAAAAAGCAAGTGCGTACAAGCAAAAACCTGTTTGTTCAATTCTAGATCACACGCCCAGCTTAGAATTATATGCAGCTTATCTAAATCTTTATACACTGGCTTCTTTATTCACTTTTTTTTTTCATTTTAAATGATGAGACTATGGATAACAATAGCACTTTTTGCCTTCTTTATGAAAAAGGCCATCCACCAAGACTCTATTCGTAATACAGGTATCTATTATAATAATTGTTAAAGGAATAAAAAAAACTCAACTGTATACAAGCGTTGTTACAAGGCAGCGAGAAAATTGTGATTGATCATGGCTTAGGTACAATCCTCAGAAAAAAAAAAGACTTTGTAGCACCATAATGCGTATTTATTTATCCCTTCTTTTTTTTTTTCTGAATAAAGAATTATACAAGCAGCTTCAGCAACGAGAATCGGATTGTTTTAAAAAGGTTACTTTAAAGTTAATTCATGGTTGTAGTTCGTTAAACTTGGACAGTACCGAAAATATGGAATGTAAAATAAGAAAGCCTAAATCGGTCGATATTGCTTACTAATAATAACCTAATGATAGATGCGTTAACTTTAACCTTGTGTGAGTTACAAAGCGCTGATATGAAGGTGCCCAAGGAGTGTCAATTCATCTCGCAGGACCCTCGTTATAACAGCAGAGACGTCAAGCAGTGTGTAAAGTATGTTTAAAGTTAAATAGGTTCAATATCAATGCTGATTTTCTGTTTGTCTAGAAAATTATCAAAATCAGCTCAAACATGGACCTCTTACAGCGGTAAGGCCAAATATATACCAGAATGAAACCATACACTAATACTTCTATCATTCTTTATTCAATTATAGGCTACTTTCGAGATGTAGGTGAGTACATTATTTTGAAACACTTTAAGAGGAGACACACTAGGCTCAACTTTTATAGTTTTAATCTGCTTTGCAATCCGATATCCTATGGAAAAAGGTATAAATAATTAAAAAACCGGTTTTTTTTTTTAAAAAATATTAATTCTGATATATATCTAGAAATCCTTCAAAAACTGCATGTAAACATCACTTTGAATCAACTCCGGAATTTTAACATCTTGCAACAACAGCAAGAATACTTGATAAACTGGCGAAACGAAGAGTTCAAGACCTTGAGCAAATTAAAGGAGTCGCAGGTGGAGCTTTTAAGCCAAATGGATGCTATCCAAGGCTTGCATACGAAAAGCGAAAGTCAAATACAAGATATCTATACGTCACTGGTATCGCTCCAAGATCAAACGCAGGTAGTGATCAACAAGTATAACGGGCTAGTACAAAATCATGTTGATCAAATGCAAGACCAGCTTAGTCATCTGGTTAGAAGACAAGAATACGAGCTGAAAAAGGTGGTGGGTACTGTTATTCAAGGATTACAAGCCATTGATCGAAATATCGAAGACATGGTCAAAATTCAACAGGACGCATTGGAAACTTGGTCTAATACCAGAGTAAAAGCTTTAATTTTTTTTTCTGACATGAAAATATTTCATTTATTATTAACTTGTTGTATACTAGAATGTACAAGAGGAATATCTTGACTTTTGGAGAGATTCCATGCATAGTATACATGATAACCTGAGTCATGTTTTGAATAAGTCGTTGGATAGCGTACATCATTTACACAGCGAGATCGAAACAATTCATGACCAAGTAAAGTTTATTGCTGCACCTATACAATGGACCAGTCAAGCGTTATTTGTTCTTCTTTACGGTAAAATTACATTTAGATTTTTTTTTTTGTGGGACTAACAATTGTATAGGGTTGAAAAGGGTTGCGTTGAATACGTTTATCCAAATCGCCTTTTTTTATCACCTGACTTGTTTATTTCAACATTATGAGCAACCAAAGCAAATCATATTGTCGGTTGCGTGTTTCATTGGTAATGTATCTACTCGAGATATGGCTGTGAAATGTGTATTTATGTATCCATTCCATTTTTTTTTAGCGCATCAATATCTAACAAGCTACCTATTTTCGTGGGTGGAATCTGAATTTGATGTTCCTCTCAAAATACTTTTGATTTTTATAGAGGTAATAAAAAGAAGCCAAAAAAAAGATGCTTACCCAACACTAATAAAAAGTATTTTAGTGGACGGCCAAGGAAATGTGGATAACAAGAAAATCAACCTTCATCACCTTTCTTCCTGAGCATGCAGACAATGAAGACATGCTACCAAAAATTCATATCCCCAGGTTTATTAATATGACACTCCCTGAGCACTTTACCGAAAATATTGCAAAAAGTCCTTCAGGACACAAGAAGCTTCATTTTCATCGATACTACAGCCATGCTTGATGGGGAGGAATTTGAAGGAGCGACTTGCGGGGGCGATTCCTTCTTTTTTTTTTTCAGACTAAAAAAAATAAAAAGTGTGCGTGTATTTTTTTGTTTATTATTTCTCTTTCAATTTAAAGCACTAATGTCAGCGGTTGTAACGCCTTCATCAACCCCTCTTGATTCACCCAAAGTTGTAACAAAAGTTGTAGATGGAAAGACGTCTACTGAAAAACCCAAGAAACGAACCAAAAAGAGGTCGAAACGTCATGCACGTAAACCCACCTTAAAAACTAAAGTCATCGTAAGAAGACTTCCGCCCAACTTGCCCGAGGAGATTTTTTTCAATTCGGTCAAGCCATGGATTAATCAAGACAATGTCGACTATTCACTCTATGTACCTGGCAAACTTAGCAAAAGGTATATACCTCATGTTGTCCAACAAACCAAAGAAAGAAAACTTTTTATTGACCCCCTTTTTGTGTTATAAACACAACAGTAAAGCAAAGGAAAGTGTATTCTCGCGTGCGTATTTTCACTTTAAGACGATGGAAGCAGTCATTGCTTTTCATCAAGGATTTGACGGTCATGGTTTCATGGACAGTCGTGGTAAGTCAAGGGATAAGAGCTTCTTCTTGTTAACTTGAACTCAAACCATTGATATAGGCAACGAAAACAGAGCTGTTGTCGAATTCGCACCTTATCAGAAAATTCCCAGAGAACATAAGACCGTCGATGTTCGTCAAGGCACCATTGATGAGGATCAGGATTATTTGGACTTTTTAGAATCCCTCAAGGCAGAAGAAAAGAGTAAACACGACCTTGAAAACGAAACGGGTGATGGACTTACACAAATAGAGCGATTAGAGAACAGAATCGCCATGGTGACAGGTAAATTAACAGCATGCAACTTGTGATTGAAACATGGTTGGTAACTCTCCCTCCCCCCCTTTTTTTTTTGTGTATAGCCAAGACTTTGGCTGCTGAACAGGCAAATAAACCAAAGACGACACCACTTCTTGAACATCTTCGTGCTCAAAAGGCAGCTCAGGCTGCGGCTAGAGTAAAATCGTCTGGCAAGAAGACCCGAAAGCAGCGATCGGAAAAGTCGGGCAGCACGAAAAAGACAGAAGGAAAGAATGCACAGTCACCTAGTGTAAGTGGAGGTGTTGCTGGTACTGCTGCTGCAAGTGGTGGAGGAGGAGGGGAGGTTGTAAAGAAAAAGAGAGAACGTAACCGAAAGAAGAAGGATGGGGATAAGAAGGAAGGCGAAGGCACAAATTCACCCAAACCTCCTCGTCCACCCAGAGAGCCTAGGGAAGCCAAGGAACCAAAGGAGCCCAGGGAACGACCTCCTAGAGATCCAAAGACAAAGGCTCCCAAGCCAAAAAGACCCGCCAGAAAGAACGATGAGAATAAACCACCCGTTAAAATTTTGGGACGTCAAACACCAGCAGCAGGTCCATCAACTTCAGGATAATCCAATTTAATATGAAAAAAAAAAGGAGACCATTACACACATCACATAACCTTTCTGCCCAGTCAGTTCTAGAGTCAATATCAACAATGGACTCTATTTTTTTTTTACAACGCCATCCAATGTTTGGATGAAACAAGCTATTTTTTTTTCCTCACACATAATTTCTATTATCAAGGATCAAAATATGCATTAAATTCAATTAAAAAACACACACACAAATGTGAACGTGTC
Organism: Mucor mucedo; assembly: GCF_025094135.1. Taxonomy (NCBI): domain Eukaryota; kingdom Fungi; phylum Mucoromycota; class Mucoromycetes; order Mucorales; family Mucoraceae; genus Mucor; species Mucor mucedo. Next base: position 22,558 of record NW_026252546.1, on the reverse strand, counting down.
AACGTCACATTTAATGAAAAATCTAAAGCTTTTTTTTTTTAGTTTTTTTTTTTTTCTCTTCTCTAATTTTACATAATGAGTAACCAACAACCCGATCATAAATTCGACACACTCATCCCTGCTATTGGAAAAATCACCACAGAGTTTCAAACTCTCAGTAGACGCATGGCCAAACTCGAACAAATGAACAATAGTATGCTTGCCTTTAATGAATCCTTTGGTTCCTTCTTGTACGGCTTAACTGTTGCAGATCAAGTAACCCAGTGGACCACGGTAGAAAAACATTTGATATACGCATGCACTTTTGTGTCCTTTACTAATTTTTTTTTTTAAAAAAAAAAGAGGCCTAGCGAAAGAGAACTGTCCTTTTTGAAACGTACCGCCAAGGCACCTTTTCCTCCCACTCCTGCCCCTTCCGCCCAGACACCAGAACCTACAGAAAACACGCCCAAGCCAAAAGAAAAAGTACTCATTAGAAAACGAAAGGCTTCCGTCTCGACCCCTACCACCAATACACCAGCCAAAGTACAAAAGCGTCTTGTGTCGAATGTAATTAAGCGGGGGGAAATTGTGTGCAGTCAAAAAGATACTCAAACTTTTTTTTATAGGTGGATATTATGAAAATCATCAAGGGCCTTCCATTAATGTATAGAGAGCAAACGGTAAGAACTCAAAGTGTATGCTTGAAAGGAGAAATGGTAATCTTATGGTTTTTATGCAGAATCATATGAACAATATGAAGAAATTATTAAGGGTACTTGCACAACACCCAGAAGGATTGTAAGACATGAAGTTTTCATTTTAAAACCGACACAACTTTGTTAATTAGTTTTTTTTGTTTGTAAATAGAACAAAGGTAGAATTAGACAGCAAAGTGGATATTCCTGCGCATGTTATTACACCCTGTATCAATACATTAATTCAAACGAAAGATGTTGTAAAGAAGGCCAAAGCGGTAAAGTGTTGCCTTTGCATTGTTTCACAAATAATCTCATAATTTCTCCTCGCAAATATATAGAACGCTTACAGTCAGTTTTTCCTTGAACGAAAGCCATAGAAAATAGAAATTCCCTGGATAAAAAATGAGCTCTTTTTTTTTTTTCGTTGCTTGACGTAGAATTTTTTTATATACAAAGCCCTCGTCGCGAAAGGTTGCTGATAGATGAATGAAATAAAAAAATTCACGCTTCCATTCCCTTGGGATTTGCACGAAATTCAAATATAACATATAAGCCATGGTCTGTATATTCTTCTTTTTTCGTCTAAAATATGTAGTGATTTTCTTCTTACAAGCTCTTAATTAGAACAGATTGAATAAAGTCATAGACTGAATGATGTATGCTTGCAGGCACACGATTTGGGTTAGAGCCTCAAACCGTTTTTAATGTCCACCCCCCTTTAGTGAATTCTGAGATTTAAACTACACATAAAGATAGCCTCTTTTTTTTTTGACACTATTACACCTCTCTTATACTTTGAACCATGTCTCAACCATCTTATAACCATTTACCTCAAGAACTTAAAAACCACTATATTATTCAAAGACACGGTTTCTCCTTGGCTAACAATGCAAAACTAATCTGCTCTAATCCCGATATTGCCATTCCTCCCACTGGTGGTCCTTTAGGTACTGGTTATGGACTCCATGAAAAGGGCAAAGTTCAAGTCAAAGAGGTAAACAACTAGGGAAAAAAGAAATGTATAAAAATCCGCTGTAACTTTAACCGGGGTTCCCTTTTAAAACGTGTAGTCTGCCACTTGTCTTTCTGAACATTTGTTTCCTGCTGGTAGCCAAAACGATCAAGAGGTGGTCATGTTCTGCTCTCCCTTTAAGCGAACTGTAGAGACAGCCGAGATTATTTATGGAGTGCTCAAGGAGACCCATGGGCATGTGAGTGCACCTGTGAAAGAAATGGAGCTGAGAGAACGATTCTACGGTGACTTTGATATGACATCGGATGATAACTACCATGTGTGTTGGGATGATGATAAAGCAGCTCCTGACCATGGAGAGAACAGTCAGTACAAGATCGAATCCCCCAGCCACGTATGTGATCGTGCTAGCCAATTTATTGCCAAGATTGAAAGTGAGATGCAAGGTAAAATCGTGATTTTGGTGGCTCATGGAGATATCTGTCAAATCATCTTGACCGCTTTTATGAGAATTGAGGCCTGGCGTCATAGAGAGATTAAGCATATTGATACTGCCAACTGGAGAGATACTTTAGAACTTTGAATAAACTAGATTTTTGAATTCTTTTATACGTGTGTGATTTGTGCGTCATGTTAAATGTGAGATTAGATGGTAATACTACCCTTGTAAGCAAGTACTAATTTTTTTTTTTTTTTTCGTTTTCATTTTTAATTAAATAATTTAGAGATTTCCCCAAGTGAATCCGTGGTATTTACTTTGGAACGCTAAAACCCAACGAACATCAATCTGATGATTGCAAGCAACCAAAAAACTAAAGCCATCAAAAGAAAGCGTATAGAGAGCAAAAACTAATACTGGACCAGGATGGAGGTATAAGTTCTCTTGTATCTGAATGACTCAAGCTTTATCAACGAGTAAAAAACTATAAAAGTTTTAGTGATAAAGGATCTAAGGCAAATACTTGTTGAAGAGAAAAAGACCCTTTGCTAACTTTTTTCGACCTTTTATCCTCGACAGAAAAAAAAAAATTTTTTTTTTCATCCCTTGCGCGACTGTTTGTTTTGATGTCTTGTTTTGGAACGGCGTTTTAAAAAATTGGATCTTTTAAGCTTAACAAACAGTAAAATGAAGGCTCATCTTGCATGGTTTGATCTGCATAATGATTTTATTTTATACACTAGGTAAATTCATGGTAGAATAATTCATTGTAAAGGCTATTTGATATTTCATGACTGTTAAAAAATAACCTGTACGAATTGGGTCAATTGTATCTCTGAAGCGTTCTCCTGAACGTTTCATTAAGCAGAATGTTTATTTTGAAAAAAAATAGACAAAGAGAACCATAGCAACAAAGAACTTTGTACCTAAACTTAGATTCAAATTTAATTGAACACCCTATATAAATACATATTGTTTTCTCAAAATGCTTCCTTCTCAAAGTCTGAATGAAAATCACACTCGTAACGTTTGTCTTTAAAAACCGAATTTATTTTGACGTGGAAGTCAATCCGATGGTAGACAAGCCTATCGTTATTAAGAAACGTGCAGAAACCATTCTACAAATTATTCCTGGTAACCAGGATCTCAGGTACAAAGGTGTCTTATTGGAAAAGGACCAAGTGCTTGGGTATTATGGCATTCAGGACGGTGACGAGATCTTGATGGAAACCAATGGAATGACAGGGACTTTTACCATCAGCTTACATAATTCTGATGGCTTTATCTCCCACTTCTCTGTGGATTATTACAACACAGTCTTGCAAATCAAAAAACTCGTACAAACCTTTTATGGAACTTTCATCTCAAGACAATGTTTGATGTTTGAAGGAAAAGAGCTGGAAGAATCTAAAAAATTAGAAGACTACTTTATTGGGCCTCGTAGTATACTTACATTGAAAATCATTTAACTCTACAGTGTTTTAATAAAAACCTCATTATTCTTAATCAACCCCCCCCCCACTGTATCGACGAGATAAATTGATGTTTCAAATGAAATTGGACAAGGCATATCTGTATTTAAATTAGACTACCTCCATGCAATCCACTAACTTGTCTATCACAGACAAACAGCCCTCATTAGATATAGCATTGCTGATAAACAAAATATGTTCTCTTTTTTTTTTTTTGAAGGTTGTACATACAGCACCTGATGTTCGGTAAGCTAGCAATGATCTGATAAAAAAAAACTGAGCTTCAAAAAAATAATATAAAAAGCTACTGGGGGTGAAAGAAAATGCGGGGCTTTTCCCTTCCCCTTTTTTACCGTTAACATAATTTTTAAAAAAAAAAAAGAAAAATGAAGTGGCTAGCCAACTGTTTAAATAGCTTGTATTCTTCATCCTGTACCAGCGAGCTAGCAACCAACAATATATTACCACCGATTGACATTAAAGAGCTATCACCTGTTGTAGCAGTGGACTGTAAAGGGTGTATGAAACCATGCGCACAACATCCACTTGTGCCAAGTCACTTAAATATAGATCAATCCAAACCGTTGCATAACACGGTTCCACCTTACGCTATCCATATTATTCTGATGACAGGTAAAACAGACTGGCCGTCTCGTATTGAGGAAGAGGGATTGGCACGAGCGTTTATTCAATGCATTCAAAAGCGTAAGAATCTAGACAAACGACCATTTGAAAACCGATACCACCCCGCCTATTTTGGTAACACCACGGATGAAAACGAAAACCAACGTGTGATCGTGACCAATTCATCTTTGCCTTCCATGTATTCCACTACGGGAATGGATATTATTCTTTTACCGGACAATATCATCATTGCCAATATCACATTAAAAAGAGTTGATGCGCTCTTGGATTATATTTTTGGTAAACCTTGTTACCAAGCTTTTTCGATCTACCCTTGCCCCTTTTCAAGCTTGATCTTGGTTTGTGGTCATGGCACCAAAGATCGTCGATGTGGCACTGTGGGTCCAATGCTACAAAAGGCCCTACAACAGGCTTCTTTACAAGCAACAAAGGAAGAAGGTACGACAAAAGTAGCCTTAGTCAGTCATTTGGGAGGTTGGTAACGAAAAAAAATTCCCCTCTTTTAATAAGCTAACTGTTCTTTTTTTCTTTTTTTTGCCTTCCAAAAAAAAAAGGACATGCCTTTGCAGGTAATCTTGTTGTATATACCTATAACGGACACCGTGCTATTTGGTACGGTAGAGTAACACCATGCTATTGCAAAGATATCATTGAAAATACTTTGGACGATGATAAAGTTATTGAGGACCTTGTTCGAGGCATATTCGAAGTGAAATCTAAACCCAATTTAGCATGCCAAGCCAAACTAGAATGGTGAAAAAAAAAAATGGCCATATTGTCCATTCTATACCATTTTTTTTTTTTTTGTCTACACAGTTTCTCCTCCTATTCGTATTGATTAACAATTTTATCAATAATCCTCTTTGCAAAAAAAAAAGGCCGCATGTATTGTACACAAAAATGAAATTTTGACATATATCAATATTTTGTAAAATTAAGCGCTATCCATGAGCCAATTGTATATAATAAAATGAATTGATCCACCAGACACATCTGCTCAGTGTTTAGACCAAGCTATGAACGAACAAAGCAATCACGTAACATCAACACTTTTTACTATGTCAATGATACGGTATATATTCGTACGCTGTACAGTCGTTATTAATTAATATATTCCGTAAGCACTTCGACACTGGGATTTAATACAAAGGGTACCGCAGTTCCTAATAAAGCTCCTCTTTAACTTATGAGCTTGCAGTAGGATGAAAAATGAAGAACGCATCCAATTGATGAAACGTCTTTTTAAAAATACAGAGGGAAATATCTCGTATTGTTGATAATGGATCAGCTCCTTATAATCACTTCGATTTATGGTACTATAGATCATTTTTTATATAAATCAAGAGGAGGCGGCGGATAATAATTTGATAAAAATGCTCAATGCACCAATCACTGCATATTCCGATGACACTTCTGGGAAGCAGGTCAACTTATTTTAACATTTTCTAAATTTAACGGGATGACCGACTTCATTTTTTTGTTTTGATAAAAGGTGTCTCACCATTGACGCATGCTACTACTGAAAAACCGATAGAGAATTAACAAGTTCGGAATTACTTATAGGCCTGGGGTCATTTGTAGGATTTTCCATTATTAGTAAAGGTCCAAACATAGTGGGCGATTGAATAAACAAATAAATCATCTTGACATAAGCCAGTCTATAAATAAAACGTTCACACACTTTTTTTTTCTTCTCTTTTTCTTTTCCACATAACTACTTTTTTTCTTTGTTTTTTTGTATTCCAGTTTCTAAAGTCCTATTACTTTCACTTATGGTCTCTTAATAGATAAGAACACAAACATACCGTGTCTTTAAAGAAAGACGCAGGATAATTTAAATTTAAAAAAAGGACGTAGGCGTAGACATAGTCTAAACCGGCGTCATAAAAAGGGCTTTCCATAATATGCCGGTCAAAGTAAACTCACTGGATATATAAAATTATGTATGATATAGGCGTAATCTTTAAGCTGCACTTTTTATATGTACGCTCACTATGTAGACTACCTTTGGTACTCTCGAAAAAGAAATCCATGTAAGTAGTAAACCCTTCATAGTAGCAACGTCTCTTGTTTGAAGACTGTCATAGCTGATTTGAATTTTAGTGGCTTCAAGATGTCTCAATTCATAATTTTGTTGCCACTTTTATCCCGATCTATGTCTGTAAAACTAGAAGTGACTAAGAGAGATATAAAAAAGACTAAAGTTTATTTATATGGCTGAAGGATAATATATATGGTCGTAATAGTAGTCACAACATCTCTACAGTTCATGAATCCAAAAGGTTAGTGAAGACTATCTTTTCAAATCCGAACTTTTATACACTTACTTATACGATCTGTAACTAATGGGGAAAAAGTGCTTTTTTGTCGTTTGCTTGTTTGTCATAACATTTTCTTCACAATCAACAACAGTTACTATATCCCGAACACCTTATTGAACAAGAAATAACGCTTGTTAATAGCCGTACAAGATAGCATTAATTCATTTATTACTTGGATCGATACCGATTAAGCGATCATTTATTTGTAGGCCAATTGGGTTCTTGGAGAGTGGATAAAGTCCACGTTTAACTGTAGACAAATCTATACGCCTTGTCAGCATACGTAAATCTTCTTTATTTTGAGGAACACGGAATCGTTTAGTGCCTTCAAAAAGCAAGGAAGCCATATGTCCATCAGTTCCTAGCGAAAATGCAAACCGACTTTGCTTGTCCGAGCTGGATTCTGCAGTAGCATGATACAGACTTGGACAGTTACAAAGTCGCTTCTTTTCAACTTTATCTAGATCAAACATATTTTTCCAAAGCTCTTCTTTTAGCTCATATTGGGTGTACAATTCTTAAAACTGGTGGTAGTATATTATAGCATCATCACCACGCAATAATTGGCGTGGTATATAATGGTTACCACTGCCATTCAAGTTTCGTTTTTGGGCTAATGCGAATAGGCCGTACATTGCTTTGGGCCCGGAAATACGAGCATAAGATATTGAGTACGATACTCTAAGTTCTGCTTGACTGAATGATTTGTGAGTAACTATAGCATTTGAAGCCTTTCCAGCTACATTTTTTGTCATAAGATATTAGGTGAGACACAATTTAATTTTTGGCTGGAGATTACCTATAGTTTTTGCAGGAATAGATACTCGTGTTTGCTGACGGTGATAGTTTAAAAACCCTCTTAAAAAGCAAATAATCCAAAGCTTGAAGTTTAGTAAATGCATACCCACATCTACATTACCAGCATATTCAAAGAAATTGGTAAGTAAAAGTAGTAATCAAGACCGTATATGTATTATAAAAATAATGCTTCTTACTCTGTACAACGGTTGATTTGTACGTTTCTGGCAAGCCCACTAATAAATTAAAAGTTCAGGAATATTGTACAAAGATTGTCGCAAAGCATGAAATTCTTGAAAACTGTTCGTTATGTAGTTCTCAAATTTCTTCAAAAAAAAAAAAAAAAAAAAAAATAAGAAAATGAAGAAAAGACCCCATATCAACTTACAATTGGATTATTGAGTCGTTGTATCTCATCAAGACATACTATTCTATAAGCATGCTGACAGGAAAACCTGTCCAGATGAAAAAGGATAATTTATTTGAGCAATTTTCCCTTCAGCAATGGTAAATTGTTCCATAAAATGATAAATTAATCTATCTAAGGAAGAAGGCAGTCTAGAATTCGGTTTCTGCTACAAACAGTGTTTTACATTGGTATAGTTGTGATTCGCTAAAGTTCAATATTACAGTTACTTTATTATCTTATAGCATTCTATCATGATGGTTTAATGATTGAACAGCTCCCACAGTGTCCAGTATGTGTTATCTCTGATTAATTGGTACATGATATAACTTTTTTTTATCACATCTGTATATGCTCATGCGAACGCAAAATATGTATTAAAAAAAGTAGCAGGTGCTTTGGTATTACTGCTAGCTCAACGCTGTTTGGTCACATCTTTACCAAGGTCATGCCTCATGAAAATATAAGTTAGGAAAGGCGGCGCAGCTGTCTTTCAAAAATTTATCTAAAAATCGATTTTTATTGGTCTGTAATTTTGATGACGAGATACAACCTAGGAAAAAATAGACACTCGCATTGTTGGTTTGCTTTTTATTTCACTTCATCTGCAGTTGGCAAAACATCAACATCCCTCTCTGTTTACTTTCAACACAGTTGACATGAAGGTTGCTGACCCCCTCTACTAAGTTTTGATCCTGCTCTATTGACATCTTTAAAAGTGAGAACTTTTAAAGCTCTGGACTTTAGACCCATTGAAATTACGCTGCTTGTAGAAAGATTTAACTCTATCTTCAACACCGTAGAGAGTTTTGTCGCATAAAAAGGTATCGGCATCTCTCTCTGTTTACTTTCAACACAGTTGACATGAAGGTTGCTGACCCCCTCTACTAAGTTTCGATCCTGCTCTATTGACATCTTTAAATGTAATAACTTTTAAAGCTCTGGACTTTAGACCCATTGAAATTACGCTGCTTGTAGAAAGATTTAACTCTATCTTCAACACCGTAGAGTACCTTTTTAAACTGCATCGACTTGTGAAGAATATTTCAGGTAAGTATTTTTATAATTGCACCTACTACTTATTATTTTTTAAATAGTGACCCAGACTTTTCCTTACTATAAAACCATTGAGGGTACTCATTTTATTGCTCAATTCCCTCATAGTCTTCACATCTAATTTGCTCTTACTTTCACCAATTATGGGACTTAACGTGCTTAGGAAAGAGACTCACAACTATTTTGGGGCTACGCTGTGCTATCAATATATAAACTATTTCCAATAAAAAGTGTGATGTATCCTCATCACGATGAAGTTTTTGCATTTGGAATACCAGTAGATTTCTAATCGTATTCCTACATCTTTAGCATGCAAATGATAAGTAAAGTTTTCGTTATTCAGAATACTTCAAGTTCTTAAAAAAAATGAAGTATGTGTATTCTTCTTTTTGACTGAATGAATCAGCAATAATAATAGCATATCTCTTTATTAAGTTTTTACTATTATCAACGTCCTTTTAAGTATTCAGTTGGTCAAGAATTGCTTGGCGATATTGAAACAAATCAGGAATTATTTCAATAAATTTCTTTAACTGATTGGGAGTGGTAGGGCATAGTAACTCGAAATAAGTTCGTTTCACATAATATTCTCCAAAGTAGAACAGAGATTCAAAATGAATTTTCAAATCTATAAAAAAGGTTAATTAGTATACACTACGTGTAAATGGATATTATGACTTTACCATGATATCGTATGTAGTATTGATGAGGTAAGTCTGACCCCTCAGCTTTCTTGATTTTTAATAACTTGATTAACTGGCGAATCATCTTTTCTTCGTCCCCCTGCGCTTTTTCAGTACCACTATTGTGATCGATTCCGCCAGAGAGTTCAACAAGCAGAGGTACCACTGACTTTTTTTTTACCAAGAATGCTACGCCATCCCATTTAATGTCGCCAGTCAAAGGTGTTTGTTTTTCAATCCTATGTCATTTATAAGGTATATGAGGAAGATGAAAAAGTACTGAGTTCTCAACTATACTTGCCATTGCATGTCAATTATATCGTTACAGTCGATAAACATATTATGGAGAATTGGAATAGTTGTAAGAAAGGCAGTATTCCTTTCCATCTGTTGTTGCTGCATAGGATTTCTCGGGCTATCGATTAAATTTAGACTGTAATGATTGAAAACAAAAAGGGAAAATTAGCTTATTAGTACTTATTAAACTTGTTTAAAATGAACAACTTACAAATGAGTGCACATAACTTCTGTAAAATTGAGATCGGCGTGAATTGAAAGGTCAAAGGGCTCATCCATATTTAAGGGATAAGATCTGATTAATTCTCTCATTAATCTTGTACTTGGTGCGCAACTAGCCAACTTATCCAGCAATAATTGACAAACATGGGTGAGAGGTTTATTCGGAAGTTTTGTGGGGCTAGCTAAAATTTGAGCAGCTTCATTGTGGTGAGTTGAGTCCTTGTCTAAAAAAATAAACTTCTCGCCTAATCTGCATGAACAAGAAAAAAAAATAAGTTTTTTAAGCATAAAAAATAAAATCTCAACAAGCATACTCATCGAACGAGTGACATTCAAGATCTTCAGTAACTTTTTCATTGGTATCTCGTAAACTATGATCTGTTGAACTACTACTAGCTCCATCAGTACCAGAGTTGTCATTTGCAGCTACACCACCACAAGCAGCAGCAGCAACCTATTCTGTGTAATTAGTACTTCAGCCATTATCATTCTATTCAACCAAAACTTGCTTTCTTAATGATTGTTTCAAATGCGGAACAAGCTTCTTCGTTACTTGATTCAGCTGCTATTCTTTGTCTTTTTGCTATTCTCTCTTGTGACTCATTTCTATCTCGATTGGACCAATATTCTTGATATTTCTTAAAAAATGCTGTGTTTTTTGCGTTTCTTTCCTGAAATTAAAAGAGATATCAGCTAAAAACAAATCTATTTCTCATTAAATAGGGTAGTTTTTTACATTAAATTGATTAATTTTTTGAGCGATCTCGAATTTATCTGCTCCCTTGGCATCTTCCAAAGCTTTTTTCATTGTGTTGCTATACCAACGATTTATGGATCTCTGGTTTCCATCAAAAGTATTGGCAAAGTCAAAATAATCGTATGCTGGAGAAAGCTGACCAGCCGTAGGTAACCAAGAAAAGTAAGAAAGTCTTGATGCTGCTGGTGTTTTGAACATAATATTATTTTAGGGAAGAGAGCAGATAATAAATAATTATGAATTTTAAACTATAAAAGTGTTTCAACACTGTCGTACAAGTAACTCTAATCATTATTTTTGGAAATGCGTAGACCACCGTATTTTTTCAAACGTATTTTTTTATACCACTTACAGCAATTCGGGCTAAGACCAGCAGACCAGAATGCTTGAACCTATTTACAGTCCAATTCCAGCTATTCACGGTTTGTGAGTTCCAAAAACTCAAGAATCCTGCCTAGAAGGTCGCCCTCCTATAGCAAAGACTAGCCGCAGCCGCAATATCACAATATATCTTTTTAATTTAGCTTCTTTTCAAAGAAACAAGAGTCATTACTAACTAAACTTTTTACGTGTTCGGTTACTTTCATACGATAAAAGAAGTATGTCAAGGGAAAAGAAAAGAAGCTTTATTTATAAATAAACAAGCTTATGTCAGAATGATTTGATTGATTGTTTTAGGGGTATTCTTGGCGCACCTACTGGCGCACCCAAATCGGGCTTTAAAGTATAATTCTTACGTAATATATTCATTTTGGGTGCGCGAAAGCAGTGCACCGAGCTATTACATAATATTTTTATTTTATGTGCGCGGAATGGGTGCGTCAAGCGAAGCATGCGCTATGACAGATCGTATTTATGTCTTACTTAAATACAATAAGGCCTTCTTTAAAAATCACAGGTCCCACCATTATATTTATTTGAAATCTTATAAGATTGAAGCATATAATCAGTTTCACATAGATCAAGTTATTCCTTCATAGCATGCTTATGATAAAGATTAACAATTAGCAATACATATTTTACTGTTCGGCTACTTTGTTTTCACCAAACTGCTTTTAAACTAAGAAGATGTCATTGCTTTTTAGCTTTAATCCAACAGTAACGAATACCATGTTATGCTTTCTTTCATACTCATCGGCAATGGAACGCGAATGCACAATAATAGTAAAAGTACTTACGATTCCAAAGGTTTCGACCATTCGCGATTACTTTATTCTGTTACTTCAAAAATGTCCATTTTTTTGGTAGATGTAAATAGGACTAAAATTAAAAGAAGGGACCTCCTTGAGCAAAGTACTGTTGCTTATAAAATATAGTACAAATACGTTGTCCCTTTCTTGATGCACTCATTCCGCGCACATAAAATAAAAATATTATGTAATAGCTCGGTACACTGCTTTCGCGCACCCAAAATGAATATATTACGTAAGAATTATACTTTAAAGCCCGATTTGGGTGCGCCAGCAGGTGCGCCAAGAATACCCCTTGTTTTATCATTTATAAAGTTTGGGCCTTTATTTAAAATAGAAACATATGCAAAAACCCCCTAAGCAAATCAAAACTTGTTAGTTGTATATCTGCGTTCCAGTAGTAGCTTGTAATGACAGCGAAGCAGTTTTTATGGAAAACAGAAATCGACCACCCTATGAGGTTTAGACAATATGGCATGTCAATTGACGTACAGGCCTTTTTGATCATTTTCTTTTTTTTTATCAACGTGTTGTAAATGAAAGCGTAAGTTACCGTTTTTATTCCAGCATAACGAACAAAAAATGATACATGATCAAGAATGTAAGAAAATACTTTAAATATCAAATAACAAACGATGGAAAAAAGAGCTCGTTTTTATTTATGAACATTCAAGTTACACTTTAAGATTACATCGGATTTCTGTGCGTTAAAAAAGACAGAAATACAGTATTTATAAGAATTTTCCTATCACGTGTAACAGCAAGCCATATTATCATTGGCCACAATAATGCTTGAACATCCACTTGCTGAGATGTGGGATCAGATTGCGGTATCAAAAGCCTTTGTATGTATTGGCTTGGCCGCATTTTACCAAAAGGAAATGCAGTTTGTCCATGTCAAGAATAAAGTCATGTAAAATGTTACTGTAGTTTTAGGAAAGTACAGAATAAAACAATAATGAAATACAGCTGTATTGGGATTTTTGCCAACTACATTGTCAATTCATCATCAAATTTACTGATTTTAATTGGCTACTTGTATCCATGGGCTGCTTTATTGCGTGCCTCCGTGACCTCATAATTCTATTCAGCTACAGCATGACCAATTTTTTCGCCTCACGATATTGCAATAAAGATCGCTCATCATTGTCGTCATATTGAACATTGCTTCTCTCTTTTTAAAGATTTCGGTAAAAAAAAATTCTAATGTGAACCTCTGTAATGTTTAAAGGCAGTTAGTCTGATTTGTCCAGAAACTAACATTTTGTCTGGATTTGAAGTGTCAATAAAATGTAGACCGCGGATAGACAGATAAATAGTCTTTTGATTGTCTGTCCTGTGTGATTACTAAACAAAGAATTACAGTTTTTTTTTATTATTATTTGTCCTTACAAGTCCGCGCTATTAGCTTGTTCTCGTCCCTTCAATGTAAATTGTGTCAGAGCAACCATAGCATATAAAATTACATAATCGATACAGAAGTGTGTAACAACGAGTTCCAGGAAATTGAAATTCAGTGTAGTGTCTCTAGCTAGGTGTAGGGCCACAATGGGGGGAGTGCTACATCGCTCTTTGTAAAAGGCTGAGATTTCTTTTTCTTTTTTCTTTCTCATTTTCTAAACATCTACCAAACTGTCGCAAAATAAGAAAGAACACTTCGGACCAGGCGGCGTATTTGCCATTCCAACCCTGAAACCTTCCAATTCAACAAAACATTGCTTCGAGTGCGGAACATCCTTTAGTTTATTCAAACAGAAACACCATTGCTTTAACTGCGGTAAGACCATTTTGCCACTGACATAACATTCTCGAAACCGAATATTCATTTTTATAATAGGAAATGTTGTTTGCCACAATTGCTCAGAACATAAGCGACCGCTTCTAAAATTTGGATATGAAAAGTAAAGAAAAGTAAATCATGTTGAGGAATTCCTGGTTTTTTGTATTACTAAACACTTTATGTAGTCCAGTGAGGTGTTGTACCACCTGTGATAAACTAATCAGTATCCAAAATATGACTTCTAACGAGCTATCGAAACTTTCACCAAAAGCCCTCAAAGAATATATCAATGCCTACAATTTACCATCGAAAAATGCCATTGAAAAAAGTGATCTCGTACGCATCATCTTTAATACTCGGCCTATATCCAATGACAGTGAATTGTATTACAGGAAACATCGAAGTAAACAACCTCCCTTAACCTCATCGAATTCATCTTCTGTTCATTCTGGAGACGAAAGTACACCAAGTCCGTTTTCTTTTACGAATATCTTGCATGAAATGTTTACGCCAGCCCCTGTCTCCCCTCGTACTCAACAGAGACAACAACAACAACAACAACAACAACAACAACAACAACAGCAGCAACAGCAGCAACAGCAGCAACAGCAACAGGAGCAACAAAGGCGGCAGCAACAAGATCGAGCTCAACAACAACAAGAACAAGCTCAACGCCAGCAGGAGCAAATCAGACGCCAACAACAACAGCAACAAAGAGACGAACATCTTCGGAGAATGCGAGAACAGCAACAAAGGCAAGCATCGCCCACAACTCAAAGAACTACTACTACCACTTCAACTACTAATTCACCTAATAATTCATCACCACAACAGACGAGACCCTTATCACCTCTATCTAATGACAATTTACTATCGCTTCATGATCTTGTCAAAACAAAGATTGACCCGGCATCGCTTTCTGTGCGTACATTAAAATCTATTTTAAAAGCAAATTATGTCGAGCAATCTCATGTCATTGAGAAATCCGAGCTTATAAAATTGGTTGTACGACTAGCTGATCAACACAGGGCGGAAATTGAATCTAGCAAAAGAAATGATGAAGGGGATGGAGGAGGTAATGAGGATTTATTATGTCGAATCTGTTTCGATAATCAGCAAAACTGTGTATTTTTGGACTGTGGACATATGGTAACTTGTATGGATTGCGCTAAGAAGGTAACACAGAGTTTAAACATGCGTCAAAGTAAATATAGTCTAATCGCGATTTGTATGTAGTTGATTGAGTCTCGAAATGAATGCCCAATATGCCGGGAACCCATTTTAAAGCTCGTGCATGTGTTCCGCTCTTAAACACAAATTAAGAGTTACACTGTGTTCTTCTCTCAAGACGACTGCGTTTCCTCGTTTGTCTATTTTGCTTTTGATTTTTTAGGGTAATAAGTATAGTAAGAATTAAATAAAATGACTCTAGATGCTCCTTTAGGGAACAACCCAACCTTTTTATTGGCTGACCTACTTTGCCTTTTTGTCACATATGAAATGGATCCAGCGATCGATCTTTCAACTGTTCTAGGCGGGCTTTTGAGGGGATTTAGAACTAAAAGATGTGCTTCTCGGTTTTATCTTGTATTAGGATTTTCTAGTACAGTAGTTTTTGTTGTCGTTGTTGTCGTTTCTTTTTTTTTTTTTGCTTGATAAGAGGAAGGAGATAAAATTAAATGTTCAAAAGACAGTCCAGTAAAACGTCGTAATGCACAACTTTATTTCACTTTTCCCACGCATCTCCAACTTATTGGACCTATTTTTTTCCACGCCTCGTTTATCCCCACCCCTTTTTTTTCATTCTCTTTTGTTTTTGTTTACATTCGAGATGAATACTGTATTTTTACGCCTGGCTAAAACCCATAATTCCTCTTTACTATTGAAAAAAGTATGTATGTTATAAGCCCCGAGAATCCTATTATTATTGACAAAAGCATACAGTCTGTTCGGTCTTTTCATTGTTCGTCACAGAATTTTGGAGAAATCAAACCCTTTTTGCTGGCCGATATTGGAGAAGGCATAACCGAATGTGAAATTGTACAATGGTAAGTAACAAATATCTGATGAAGCAGGCTACAAAACGTGTATTTATATCTCTTTTAAATCAGGTTTGTGAAGCCCGGAGAAACAGTTGCTGAATTTGACAAGATCTGTGAAGTTCAATCAGACAAGGCATCAGTTGAGATTTCTTCCCGGTATGCAGGAAATATTGTGAAAATCCATTACGGTGCCAATGATGTTGCTAAAGTGGGGTCAGCATTAGTGGATATAGAGACAGAAGATGAAGAGGTTCCTATCACAGTCGGATCTTCGGCACATGTAGACACGGTTACTACTATTAAATTGCCAAGTTATAGTTCCGGATGGAAGACTCCTGCGGTCCGTAGATTATTGACCGAGTATGGATTGAATGTAGATAGTATATCTGGATCCGGAAAAAATGGGCGCGTATTAAAAGGTGATGTCTTGAGTATGATCAAGGCTAACTCTTTGACAAAGAAAGGTATGCAACCATCCTAACAAGCTTCTGTGCCACCTATTAATACTAAAATTTTTTACAGCTAAAGAGCATGTCCCAAAGGTAGATACTGCACCAAAGTCTATTATAAATAGTATCATAAGCGAAGTCGGCGATACCAATACCGTTCCCTTAAATGCTATACAAAAAGCCATGTACAAAACAATGACAAAATCGCTTTCTATTCCTCAATTGGGTTACAAGGATGAAATTGAATTAACAGCTACATCAGAATACAGGGACGCCTTAAACTCATACATCACCAGTAAATCGGACAAATTTGCGTACAAGAAGATTTCATATTTACCCATTTTTATCAAGTGTTTATCTTTATCACTTTCATTCCATCCCATTTTAAATGCGCAAGTCAAAGAAGACGGTAATAAGCCTCAGATACATTACCGTGCATCCCATAATATTGGAATTGCCATGGATACTCCCAATGGTCTTATTGTGCCTAATATTAAAAATGTTCAGGAAAAAACAATTTTTCAAGTGGCAGAAGAGATTCATCGATTGACACAATTGGCTAAAAAGGGAGCGATTCCTCTTTCCGATCTCAAAGGTGGAACCATTACCCTCTCAAATATTGGCTCTATCGGCGGCACTTATGCAAACCCAATTATTGTCTCCAACGAATCGGCCATTGTTGCATTAGGATCTGCCAGAAGACTACCTCGTTTGAACGAATCAGATACCTTGGTGGCTAAACAAATTATGCCTGTAAGCTGGTCTGCTGATCACCGTGTAATTGATGGGGCGACCATGGCACAATTTGGCAACACCTGGAAGAGTTTTATTGAAAACCCTGCTCTTTTAGCAAGTAAACTTCATTAGAAACTAAACCATATCCACCAATAAAAAACTTTCTATGTTTAATGGAATTATAGAATTTTCAATAGAAGGAGTGCGACATCTTGTTTCTATATGGATGTTTTCAAATATACATATAATAATTGTTATGTGCATTGAGAAAAAAAAAACTATACATACGGCTTTATTCTTTCATATTGCGACAAACAAGTTTATAACAGAGCACTCTTCTAAACAGAAGCTGAAAGTTATTACAAATTATGTCTATGAGTACACCCACCAAATTACACAACGTACAATAAAAAGATCTATTTGGAGGGAGTATGAATTCTGCTTCAAACCGTCTTGGGCGATCGACTTAAGAACAAAATCCGGACAAAGTTTAAGGGTTTGTGTTCTAGTGCAGCTGACAAGCTTTATTGTTAACTGAAAAGAAGAGAAAATATTTAAGAGCTGATTCTTATAGACATAGTACTCTGAATTTGAAGTACGCAAATCGCCCCATTGATAGTCACAACGATTTTCAGCACATTTTACCTTCAAATCCCCTTTTCTATTTTTTTTCCTTGTTCTCCAGCACTTTATTCTTTTGTTACCGATACATTAATCACAACAATAAAAAAACGGCAACCGGCATTTAGGAAAAAGTACTATAAAAAGCGGATATACCAAACTCTTTATATCAAGCGCGTCCATTATACACCATGTCCACACCTATAACGAACGCAACGCCTCCAATTATGACCAACGTAACAACCCCGGGATCACATTCCTCGCCAACACCAACTCACCATCAGTCGCCACAAATTCCAGTGTCTCATCACCAAAGAAAAGAAGTTGCTGTTGTCTTTGTTGTGGACGGTACTGCTCGAATGAAGCCACATTTCAATGTTCTTTATGAAGCCTATGTTGAGCCAATCATAAAGTAAGCATTATTGACTGCATCCATGAACACCATAATTAAACTTCTTTTTTTATTTTCAGGCAGTTGAGATTACCAATTGTGTCCGAAGGAGACGATGGACAAACGAAAATTAAAGTCACAGTGAGTTCTGCTTTTCACCAATTTCTATTGACAGAAGCTCACCTTTTTTCTTTTTATTTTTTGAATAGCCTGTTTTGAAATATGGACTTGTTGTATTTGGAGATTATGAACCTTTATCGATTGTTACTGTAGACCGAAAATACTTTACTTCGGATCCAATTTTATTTCAGGATGTATTTAAAAGCATATCATGTCAACATGGTGGTATCATTAAGAATGCTGTTAATGAAGGCATGGTAGCTGCTTTAGAGGTAGGATCCTGAAAAGTGCATTATCCTATCATTATGACTAAACAATCATTCTAGTTGTTTGATAAGTACAAGGAAGAGTTAGACGGAAGAGAGCTTATACAACATTGCGTTTTATTGTCGAATAGCATGCCTTATAAAATTGGCGCCAAATGCAATTTCGCAGATAAATATGATGGATTGAAATTGGATGATATTGGAAAAGAAATGAAAAGGGTAGAGTTTACAAAAATAAGTTTTTGACAAACATAAGCTTATAGATGTTATTAGGCAAACATAAAACTTTCGCTGATCTCACCAAAGAAGGATTGTAAAGAATTAGAGGATATTGTATCTTTAGTAAACGATCAAAAAACAGAACTCAACACAATTGCTGAAACAGCTATCCCTTCCCATCTGGTTAAATTGGCAGGATTTAAATTACCTGTTGCACCTCTACCTTCCGCTGTTATAGGTAAAACTTATTGACGGTTTGCGAGATATATTAAAACTAAGAATATGTTTATAGATGCCAATAAGAATACACAACCTGCTTTAAATTCAAGGCCATCTATTGGATCACCACAATCTACATCTAGTGATTCCAGTAAAAAACGAAAAAGAGATAGTTTACAGATTAGCTTACCAAAGCCTGTATTCGATGCTACCAAATTAGCCGAAGCGAGTGCTCGTGTCAATTCTCAAATTGCTCAAAAGCAACAGGCTGCTCTCAAAAAAGATATTGTTGTGAAAAATGAAATGATTCCTTCACCTGTACTTGCAGACCAACCTATTGTTGTGAACACCCCTCCCAAGTCATCTCCCATGATACAGGCACAGCAACAACACCAAATACAACAACAGACTCCTCCCCAACAGATGCAATTGACTGCTCAACAGCTTCAAATACAGCAACAACAGCAACAACAACAGTTGCAGCAGTTGCAGCAACAGCAGCAACAGGCACAACAGCAAGCGCAACAAGCACAGCAACAACAGCAAGCGCAACAGCAACAGTCCCCACAACAGCTTTTGCAATTGCAGCAACAACAACAAGCTCAACAACAAGCCCAACAGCAACAACAGCTGCAACAGCAATTACAACTGCAACAGATGCAACAAGCCCAGCAGCAGCAGTTGCAATTACAGCAACAAGCTCAACAGCAGGCTCAAAACCAACAGCAACCACAACAAGGTCAACCACAGAGACCTCAAGGTGCTCAATCTCTCGCAAGTCGCATGCAAAACCCTATTCAACTTCAACAGTTTCTTTTACAACAGAGAAATGGGCTTATCGCTCAAGGGGCAAACCTTACCGCGGCGCAACAAAGTCAATTACAGAGTATTCAAGCCGCTCTTTTGAAGTTGGGCGATCAACTTCGGCGCTCCTCAGCGGCTGGTGGGACTGGTCAACCGGGAGGGTTAAATCCAGCTACATCAACCCCACCCACTTCATCGCCTTTTGCTCAAAACAATGCTGCTGGCATGCAAGTTAGACCAAATACACCAGATATGACGGCTGGAGCAAATAATAATGCTAATGCTTTGATGCAAAATCAAATACAACAACAACAGCAACAACAACATCAACAGCAGCATCAACAGCAGCAGCAGCATCAACAACAGCAGCAACAACATCAACAGCAACATCAACAGCAACATCAACAGCAGCAGCAACAACAACAACAGCAGCAGCAGCAAGCACAACAACAACAACAACAACAACAAGCGCAGCAAGCACAACAACAACAACAAGCGCAGCAAGCACAACAACAAGCACAACAACAAGCACAACAACAAGCACAACAGCAGCAACAACAACAGCAACAACAGCAACATCAGCAACAACAACAACAACAACAACAGCAACAACAACAACAACAGCAACAACAGCAACAACAGCAACAACAGCAACAACAACAGCAACAACAACAGCAACAACAACATCAACAACTAAATCTTGGAAACATGACCAACGCTCAGATACCCGCTAATTTAACGCCTCAACAGCGTATGATAATTGCTGCACAACTGGCACAAAGAAATCAAAGTCCTCAACAGCCGGGTGTAAGACCTAATAATTTAAATGAAATGCAAGCTCAATTGTTACAACAACAACAACAACAGCAGCAGCAGCAGCAACAACAACAACAACAGCAGCAGCAACAACAACAACAACAGCAGCAACAACAACAACAGCAGCAGCAGCAGCAGCAGCACCAGCAGCAGCAACACCAACAACACCAGCAGCAACAAAGCGTCAATCCTCAAGAGGCTCAACAAACTGGTGCCGTTCCCACTCAGCCAATTTGGACAGGACAAATTGTTTGGCATATAAAGACGCCTGAAGGCCAACTGCAAGAATTCAGCTGCCATTGTGGTGCTTTTGCTATCACCTTGAAAGGTAACAGTGTCAGTTTAGATGAATAGTAAGTGCACAATGTGACAAAAGAGAAGATTTATGTAAATGTCTGACATTTTTTTCCCTTTTAAGCCGGCCTGATATTTGGCCATCACGAATCCAGATTGCTGGACGATCTCCGTTAGCCAGGGCTCAAATTTTACAACGACAGGCCATTGAAAACAAATTACCATTTTGTCAGTTCAGACCCCTCAATACAAGTAACCAGCAAGATCAAACCAACTTTACTCTATTAGTTCGAAATCTAGAACAAAAGAAATACGTAAGTTAAACATTTGTACAGAAATGTCAAGGATTTGACGTGCTAAATGAAACCTGTTCTAGATTGCTACGGTTGTTTTTAACATAAATGCCAATCAACCACCAGGCACTACAGCTGAACCACACCATGGTGTCGTTCTTACACATACTGGCGGTAAATTAATCGGTATTGTATTTACTAGAGTGCCACTTCCTGATTTGAACCCTGGAGGACCAAATATACCTACCGGCGCTCAAAACATGCCTGTTGGAGCCGTTACCCCTTCCACAGGAAATAATATTAATCCCGCCATGTTAGCCAGTTTACAAAATACTGCCAACTTGAGCCTAATGAATGCGGCTAATAATCCAAATGTTCAACATTTGCAAAATACGCTGAGACAACAACAGTTGATGAATGCTGGTGGTATGGGAAGTCCTGCTACGGGCGGACAACACCAACAACACCAGCAACAACAACAAGGTCAAGGCCAACAGCAAAATATGAATGGTAAAAAAAAAAAAAAAAAAAAAAACCCCGAAATTATGTCATATCAACTAACAATGAATCGACAGGACTTAACGCAAACAGCCTGTTGTT
Organism: Mucor mucedo; assembly: GCF_025094135.1. Classification (NCBI taxonomy): domain Eukaryota; kingdom Fungi; phylum Mucoromycota; class Mucoromycetes; order Mucorales; family Mucoraceae; genus Mucor; species Mucor mucedo. Next base: position 970 of record NW_026252546.1, on the reverse strand, counting down.
ATCAAATATAAATCTTGGTAATAATGCTGGGAATAATATGAATAACATGAACGCAAATAATTTGCTAGGCATGAGCAATATCAATATGGCGAATCTTGCAAATCTCGGTAACTTACAACCAGGCGCTGTTCGTGATTTACAACAAAGACTGTTTTTAGCTAGACAACAGCAACAGCAGCAGCAGCAGCAGCAGCAGCAACAACAACAGCAACAACAACCACAACAGCAAAATGGGCAACACCCACCAATGTAATTAGTCAAGACACTTTTTTATTTTAATTTTTTTTTTTTACACAATTTACATTTGTCCACATTCTATCAATACCAAAAATAAAAGTTAGAATCCATTTGAGCTTTTTTTTCCTTTTAAAAGGATATTTACCGGTGATTTTAACATTTAACTTTGGGCGATTGTTAGGACCAGTGGAAACATTTTCGATTTTACGAAGTGTCAATAAACCATCAATCAAACGACCGAAAACAACATGTTTACCGTCCAAGAACTCACAAGCATCACAGGTAATGAAGAATTGGCAGCCGTTGGTGTTGGGTCCAGAGTTGGCCATGGACAGTAAACCGGCGCCTGTATGCTTTTCGATAAAATTTTCGTCTTCAAATTTATCACCGTAGATGCTCATGGATCCAGTACCATCGCCCTTTAAGAAGTCACCACCTTGAACCATGAAATCCTTAATCACTCTATATTTGCGTGAGTATTAGTGTTTGCTTTTCTGATGGTGAGTAATTTATCCGTGGTACCTGTGAAATAAGCAATTTTTAAAGCCTTGGGGTTGTCCGTTACGTCTAAATTATGAAAAAAGAAAAAAAGGATCTTAGCTTTCAAGCGCATTTTCCCATTTGAAAGTCTTTACTTGTATTCTCCTGTACATAATTGTCTGCTTAAATGGTTTAGTTTCTCTGCTTTGAAAATACGAAAACATATGTCTCATACCTAAAGTTTTCTGCAGTT